>NC_065514.1:17328568-17340732 GCF_006386435.1 Epinephelus moara | reverse complement strand
ACTAGAGATGTACCGATACCACTTTTTCCTTCCCGATACCGATTCCGATCCCTGAACCTTAGGTATCTGCCGACACCGAGTACCGATCCGATACTAGCGTGTAAAATAAAAATGGATGGGATATGAATTGTTCTATTTCTCAACTCCTAAAACTCTATGTAAAATATTAAGAAATAAATACATAATAGTAGAATGAATGCCATAAAACTTCTTTAAAGGTTACAGTAGAATGCTTTTTAAACTCCGCTCCGTTTCCGTTTCATTTGCCTGTAGCGTGCGTATGCGTAATGACGTGAGGCATTACGTGGTATCGGATTGGTCATAGGCTGTACTCGCCGATACCCGATACCGCATCTTAAGCAGTATCGGAGGCATCTCCGACACTGGTATCGGTACAACTCTAATAGAAACTACCTGTAGCCATGAGAGAGGCTAATTTTGTCCATTTTTTCACCATCCAGTAGTCACGCTTGGGATATTACCAGGACAAAAACAGGACCTGCCAGATGGGTGACAGGAAATATTTAATCAAAAAGGCATGTGAACGGCTGAACGAGTCAAATTACACATTCACAATGTGTTAAAACTAGATAAACAAGTTCTTTTTAATCACATGAACTCACTTGAAGATCAACACAGGCAACTGAATTGAAGGAAATAGCCTGTTAGCTAAGCTAGCACAGTGTCATACTGTCTCTCCGAAATCTAGCGCAAAAGTTACATTTTTTTAACGTACTCGCAGCAAAGTCCGGTCCGAAATATTACGGAGGGGAGGAGTTTCGCAGGTACATCGGATATCACGGAGATTCCCATAGGAATGAATGGACTTCCACTTGCCTCGTCTCTATATATATATGTAAATGGAAATGAGGAGTCAGTGTGCAAAGGCCTTTAGCCTACCTAAATTGTCCCTTTTGCCCGTCTCTGAACGTATTGTTTTTCAGTTTTTAAATATATAAATATGGCATGAAATGTTTAGGAAGTTCAATTTTTTTATGTTGTTATGCTCTCTTATTGATTAAAACAAATCTAGGGGGGCCCACAGAGACCAGGGGGCCCTAAGCAGCTGCTCATACAGCTTAATGTGTAGGGCCGGCCCTGTTCCTAAGTATCACATACTCAACCTTGTGTGTTCAAACAATTGGAGAAAACTGGTTTGTAGTTAAAACAATAATAAAAAAAAAACCTCTATCTGAACCATTGCAGACAATGGCTACAGAATAATTTTTGCACCAACACATTCTGTTTTTCTCATATGCATTTGGTAGATCTTCATTACTCATTGTTGTAGCTCTTAATTTTAAAAATGTATAACAAACACCTTAAATTATATCACTTAAAAAAAGACTCACTAAAAAGCACTAGCTTTGCAAAAGAAGAAAATAATTATTTTCCTATTTAATCTTGTACGCTGTAAGGATGAATCTGATTGTTCACAAAGCACTATATCAACTGTTTTTAAAGCTCTCTATTGATTGTAATAAATGGGAGCCTACGTAAAGACGGCTCAAGATAAGACTAAAACATAAAATCGCGTCAAACAAGTGGGTCTATGAGCGTGCAAATATTCATAGATAGCTTATAGAGTGTTTGCATTGGGAACGTAAACACATGCATTCAATGAAGTAAACATTTTTTCACTCCCCTTTTACATTTTTGGGAAAACTGTACAGATTCTTCACTCTGAAATATGTTACAAAACTGGGCACTGCTACTCTGAAGCAGAGTGAACCAGACAATCATTGTCAAGAAGCCTGTTCTACTAAAGAGAGAGAAATGTCCCCACAAACCGTCGCCGTCCGTCGCCTGTTCCCACGCCCTGTGTACCTGAAAGAATTGTCAAGTAAAGACAAGGAGAAACACAAGTGGCTAGACTACGATAAAACACAAAACTGTACAGTTGAAGCCTGAGACAAAAGCATGCTAAGACTATAAATGCATGCAGGATAAGAGGGGGAGAGTGGGTTGGGCAATAACAGCTGACGACAGGCTTGAGGTTCAGGAGGATCCTCTCATGGAGGGTTCCCATGGGACAGTCCCACAACCCCAAACTGAGCCTTTTAAGAGGAGAGAACAAAATAAGATTTAAAACTGTTGTTCTTAGATCCTTCATTTCTTTTTTTCCCAGCGTCCACCACACTCGTCCACACTCCCGGGAAATGTACACAGGTGTAGGCTGCCAGTATAAAACTGTGAGTAAAGGGGCGTTGTGCTGTGTGGTTGCAAGCAGGCAGATACCAGCATGCATAATGAACCCTCTGCATCAGGAAAGAGCCTCGTCCTCTCCCACGTAGGGCAGTTCCATACTCCTCATGCTATCACCGCTCTCCTGTTTCCTGAGTAACACAGCAGAAACACAGCGTTAAATACTGCTGCTGTGGGCCTGCTGTCAAACCTATATCACTGAGCGGAGAAAGGAATAAGATGCTGCTAAGCTATGTTTAGGAACTGAAACCAACCATTTAATTGTTACATAACGCCAGGCAGCGAGCACTAAGGAAACGCTGTTAAGCAAGTTTACATCCACAAGGGTAGAGACAAGAAAATAAATAAAGGGAAAAATCATTAATGTTGAGGAGAAACACAAAGAGCTATTAATTAACAGGTCCTTTGATTAGTGTGGAGAGTGATTCGTGCAAAGGAAAGTAAAAGCTTAAATGAGTGAATGCTACTTAAAGCACTACGATTGCTTATGTGTCAGACAGGCATTGATTCAACTGTATTTTGGTAAATTTTGAAGTTTTATAAGTGTGGAACTATTACATTTAGCTGCATTACACATTGACACTTTATTATACAATGTCAATCAATACAATACCAACTGCAGCCTGAAGTATTACTGCAAAGCTGTATCAACACCTCTGTGACACAGTGTCAACTAAAAATGGATTAAAATAGATTGTGCTGGTGTTAAAGGAATAATTAATGCTGTATATCAGAATGATTAATCCTGTATATCAATTACTCCGGCGTTCGGATAATTTGTGAAGAAACTTTGTTTTTCTCACATGCCTCCGGTGAATGATGAATCCAAAACTTTTGACAAACTTAAGTCAGAGGCGCCAGCATTTATTTACAGCAAAATTATATCTAAGTATTTGTTTAAAAACTGTCACACAACTCATGCAGTGTAATTCAAGTCTTATTTATCCAGCCATATGCTCAATACTTCCCAAACAGACAGCCAACGGGCAACTGAACGTAAAGTGAAACCTTACTTCAAAGCCAGACTCCATTGACAAAACCATTAATTTTACCTCGCTGAACACAGGAGCTGCTGGTCTACCACTGCCTTGATTGGTTAGTTTTTTTATTTGTGTTATTGTGTGACTTTGGTATTTAAAGAGTTAATTTGGTTTTGCCTAAGTTTTAACAATAACACACACAAAAAAACTGCCAATCGAGGCAATGGCAGACCAGCAGCTCCTGTGTTCAGTGAGGTAGAATTACTGTTTTTGTCAACGGAGTCTGGCTTTGAAGAGAGGCTTCACCTTCTGTTCAGTTGCCCATCGGCTGTCTGTTTGAGAAGTACTGAGCGTACGACTGGATAAATGAGACGTGGATTACACTGCTCAAGTTGTGTGACAGCTGGAAACAGATGTTTTTAGTTTTGCTCTTGTTAAACGTGGCCCCCTATGACTTCAGTTCATCAAGAATTTTCTTTGTTCACCACAGACGTGAGAAAAACAAAGATTACTTAATGATAAAGCGTAACACAGGGTGAGTAACTG
This sequence comes from Epinephelus moara, assembly GCF_006386435.1. Taxonomy (NCBI): domain Eukaryota; kingdom Metazoa; phylum Chordata; class Actinopteri; order Perciformes; family Serranidae; genus Epinephelus; species Epinephelus moara. Next base: position 17,337,001 of record NC_065514.1, on the reverse strand, counting down.
ATATACAAATTGTCATTTGGGGGTTGATGTATTCCTTTAATAACCTTTTTTCCATTCCTTTAATATTGTATTTATCCACAGCTCTGGTCACAATTATTGCTATCATTTGTTATATGGTGAAGTGGGATTTTCTACACTACACACCACATGCTTCACCAAAATCATCTTGAAGATACTACAGACTCGACAGCACAGCACAACATTCCCAAACATGGCTTGTCCAAACACCCCTAAACTAGCACAGGCTAGTTTAAAAACTCAATGCACAAGAGTATTTGACCATTAAAGCCATATTGAGAAAGAATTACAGCTGCTTATATCATGCCAGGGGTCTTAAAGTACACTATATAGCACTTAAACAGCACTACAGCAGGCAGGAGTTGTCCTAAAGTTATTTACCTTCTCTGGTTACAATGAATGTAGCAGTATCTCACATTGCCTGCTCTGCCTTTCCTGCAGGGCAGGTGAGGGAGAAGAGACATAATAACAGGATACTTGACAAACATTAGCTGGCTATACTATAAGACTATAAGAGGACCCAGCAGCTCTGAGTGAGAATATGGTAGAGACAGCACACTGCTACGAGCACTTATGATTCTAAAAACTACCGCAAAACCTTTGCTTGAGACAGAGTTTACAGTCTGTAGTGTGTGTGTGTGTGTGTGTAAACAATCCTTACGTGAGCATTTGCCCTGGAGCACACAAATTGCTGCGGTCTTCTTTACGGGCCCAATCGAAGGGGTTCCCAAAGGAGCGCTTCCTCAGCATAGTTCGCACCAGGATCTGAAATATAATAAAGAACATTGATACACAAATGATACTGGTGGAAAAAAGCAATATAGTATAGTATCATGATATTTTGTGCTGCAATTTTGTATTGATACACCAAGTAGGGGTGGGTGATATGGCCCTAAAATAATATCACAATATTTCAGGGTATTTTTGCAATAAAGATATTCCTGATGATATGACAAATTAGTAAAAAAAAACTCCTGTGTGCATACAGCGAGAGAGGAGCAGGGAGAGATGCTGTGCTGCTGCCAGAGGAGCCGCTGAATGAGTTCCCTCTGAGCAGTAACTCACTAAAAGAGTCTGAGAAGTCCGGGGCTGTTCATAAAACACTCAGGACGCCACTGTTTATTCCACACTACTGAAGCTGCTCCTCTTTTTGGAACCACCGTGGAGTCGGTAATAATTTCGCTTTCAGCCATGCTTGTTGTCACCGTGGGTAACGATATGACATCAATATGACAACAAGTCCAAATACCGCGAGTATCCGGATATTAATTTTTCATATGATATTAAGAATTATACCAGTATTATCATGAACGAGATGATATGGCACACCCCTAACACCAAGCACCCTTTTTTTTATATATTAATTATTAATATTGTAAATACAAATTAAACTAGCGGTAGCCTACTAAAAAGAAAAAATTAATGCTTTTCCAGTCTATTAAATATATTTTGCTGCAATAACAATGATGGAAGTGAGATGAACAGACTAACAACTTGAACTTATGAGTTAAAAACAGATGTTGACAATTTTGACGACATAATTTGCAGTTGAAAAAAAGGTGTTTGAAAAAATGTTTAACATCACAATCTTGTTTCGTGACTACATCTAGTGATAATACCACATCGTGGGGCCTCTGTTGAGTCACACCCCTAATACACAGATCCAAAAATTATGCTCAGAAATGTAGAGAAAAAGAGAAGATTCACTTTCATTATAAACAACTTTAATTCTAAAAAATGTCCTGTTGTTTTTGGGTTGTGGGGTTATGGTAACATCAACACACGTTATAAACATCATACATAACCAACAGATCTTCTAAATCATTGTGTGTAAACTGCAGTCTAATACAGAAAGGTAAGGTACACCAGGGGTTGCGGTGAGGTGGTGATCACTGGCAGTGGACTTGAAAGTAGGAAATATATGGAGCCAGAGTGTGCGAAACTACTTAGATGCTATATGCTCTGTAACAGACAGCACTCATCTTGAAATCATAGGACGTGCATTGGTGTATAATGCACCTGCACAGCAGAGATAGTTGTGACGTGACAGTGAACTGCAGCACAACAACAGATGTGACAAATTTCTACATTTTAATTTTGTTCAGGTGGCGGCGCTCATGACTAATGTCGTGTTCGTCTCTTTAACGTAAGCATTTAACTGCTCGTTAAAGAAGCTCAGACAAAAAAGCTCTGGAATGCTTCAAATTCATCCCAAGTGTTCATGTCTTTCACAACATGTGGTATGAACCAACGTAACAAATGACAATAAACTGAGAGGACCAAGTGAGTCATACGTCTGTTTGGCACAAGAGGGGCGGTATGAAAGGGCAATCAAGTAGGTGGTACTGATGCAGTGGGGGTGGTGTGATATGACTGAAATATGGTTCAAAAAATAATAATATACTTCACACGAATGCAAATGTACAAAGAATTAGCAATTATTTTGCTCCTGAGTGGCGTTCATCCTCAGTTATGTTTTAATAGGTGACATGTGGCAGTTTGCATGCGTCTCTCGGGGTAGCTACGCTGAAAACAAATTGTACCCATTAGTGATGTTTGATTTAATGACACCAGCCTCAAAAACAAATTAGACCTGACATGACTGTGCTGTTCATTAAGTTGAGTTTTTCTGAGACAAAAACAAGTTCATAAACTCACCACTGTAGCCAGGCTGGGGATGTGCTTCACAGAGTTCTCCACCTCCTCCTCCGTCACCTCAATCAGCATGCAACAGTTGTCATCCTCTGGAGGAAGAGGCTCAGCACCATGCCTTGTTACCCATGGGTGCACCTGGATGCAAACACGTGGAGTGGATCATGTTATAGTATGCAGGACACAGGTTGCAATCTGTTGACACACACATTACTGACTGACTTCTGTGAATGTTGTGTTTAGACAGACTGGTACAGAACATTATCCAGATCTGAAGCTGACAAACAGCATTTTAACAATTGTTTTTTCCACCAACCACAAAGGGTTTTTACTGCACCGCAATCATTAGTGGAACAGCTTCATGTGCAGATCAAAGAATGACTTCCTGTAAGATGCACTGGCGTCTCCCCTCATTTAAACCCATTTACACAGACAATTCATCTCTTTCTGAGGTTCTGAGTCTGGTTGTGTGCTGCACTCTATTTAAGAGAGCTTTGATTGAGCCCATAAAATAAGGCCAGACCCTACATGAACCTGCATAGTTTCTGTCCAAGCCTGACTTGCACCTGAACCATAGCAGCCATTTTGGGCCTGAGCCTGAATAAAAACCCGAATTTCCACTGTAAAAAAATATAGGTTATATATATAAACATTTATTACAAGCTAAGGGCTGACATGTGTCCTCGCACCACCTCTCCTTCTCCTCCTCCTTCTGTTATTTCAAGAGTCTGTCTTCAGCTCTGTCTTGCGCACGACAGGTTTGACAGAGCAGGCTGCGCCCCTTGGTCTGTCTCCGTCTTCCAGTGTGCATGTTGTGCACAACGGTCCACGGCGATGTGATGTGCAGATGATGATTAGCACTCTCCGCTTCATGTCATGCACTCTCCCATTGCTGGGGAGGCAGAGGCCAGCACTGCCAACTTAAGTCGCCTTGCAGCCTCACTCTCACCTTCTCTCGTTTTCCCTCCAGTTCAATGCAATTCCTGCCATTTTACACATGAGGGCTGCCAGTTTCACGTGTTTCTTGTGCAGTGCACTTGAGTTTGTGGACAGTATGTGAGCACTCCTTAATTCTAATGTTTCGTCACTTTAAATCTAATTCTAAATCTTGAGATTGCCATTAATTTTGATGGATGCACACCCGATACAGTCAACACTGGGAAACTGGTGCCAACTCAGCCCGATTCAAGCCCAACAGAACTTTGAGAAATAACAGGCTAGCTGCCCTGAAGTTGGCAAGTTGTGTCGCACTGGGTTCACACTGTATGCAGAAGGACTGTGAAGCATGCCGATTTTCTGTGGAGTGCTGCCTGCTTGCTTTCTGCGCCTATGGTAAGTGATTGGGCTGTTCACACTGGACACAGCGCGGCACCAAGCACCAAGTCCGGCTCACAATCTGCAGTGATAGTTTCGGCACCTGGTCTATTTTTTCTGTGAGCCACTAGCCAGTCTGGCAAGAAAACACACTGAAAATGTATTGTAAATGATATAAAGTGTATTCCACATATTTGTCAGTTGGGTTGAAACAGAGTGAGAGAGACGAGCATAGCCACACACACTCGCACACAGACACACACATATATACAAGCAGACGGAGACAGAGCTCTACATGTGATTTAAACAGAGCAGAGAGCAGAATCGACCAGCTACTGGTGTGAGCTGCTGACGCGTGGCTGCACGACAGTTAACAAATCAGGGCACTGCCGTGTCCAGTGTGAACCCGGCGTTAGGGTTCAGGCGGAAAATCAATGCTCTACCACATAATATCAAATGTGCTAAAATGCAAAGTATAAAACCAGCATCTTCACTGAAAGAGTGTTTACCTTAATCTGTGGGATTGATATCCTGGTTTCTGGATTCTTGTCCAGCATTTTCAGCAACAAATCTTTGAGATCGTCTGAGATGTCAGCACTGTTGAGACAGCTACAGTTTAGAGTTACATTTTAAATCACATTTTACAAAGTAAAAGATGACGTAAAACAGCTGTTTAATCATATGAACCACAACTGGGCAGTGATAGCCTTTTAACAGAGCAGAACTGACCGGTCAGGTAACTCCACAGGCTGTGTCTTGATTTTCTGATGAAGACTAAGGATGCGCTCGTCCATGAATGGACACTGTGAATCAAACAAAGGTCTTGATTTCAATGGAAAACCAGCAGATTGGCATTTGGAAAAAACTCGACAGTATTTACGCTGTGTCTATTTTTGTCACAGAACACACTCACCACTCCAAAGACGAAGCAGTAAAGTGTCACTCCCATGGCCCAAACATCCAACGCCTGCATGATAGAGAGATATAACAAAGATGTTCAGAAATTGTTCCTTCAGTTGAAATCCAACCAAAAAGTATTCAGTCCCCAAAAAATTATGACTACTAGGACAGTAAACTCTATCTGAATACTATTAAATTAGAATCCAAAACACAAGGCTTCATGCATTTCTGTACATCACCACCAGAGGGCACTAGTTAGCCAGCTGTTACTTCACCTTCCCAGAGAAGTTCTTTCTGGTCTCCGAGAGCGCTTCAGGTGCCAGGAAAGCAGGTGTTCCCACCGTGCTGGTCAGAAGGGCATCGGCCCCCTCAAACTGGTTACTGACTCCGAAGTCTGCGATCTTGATGTGTCCATCTTCTCCCACCAGCAGGTTGGACGGTTTAACGTCTCTGTGGATGATCCTCTGGTAATGTACTGTTAATAGAGAAATTAATTTAACAAATGTATTACAGCAACAAGATCCCACCTGATAAATTCTGCCTACGTTAAGAGATGATGAATATTCTCTTACAGAGCATCCAGGTCGGAGAGGTCTTAAAATAACACTTTCACTGTCTCAGTATTTTAATTTCAAATTGTAATCAAATCAGATGTTGGCTTGATGGAATAAATTAAAGATGGCTTAGAGCCATGTGGAGCATCTCCGACACTCTGGCAGTGCACTGAGGCAGGAGGGTAGATAAACACTTCAGCCATAACAGCCATCAAAAAAAAATTTTCTAACCTACCCACCGAGCCTTGTTCAGTTACGATAACTTATAATGAGAGAGAATTAAGGTCTTGACAGTTTCAGTGTCTCTGGTGCAGAGCCCTCCCTCTCCTTTGCTCAGCTCTAGTCTCCTAGACGACACTTCTTGAGAAACCTCTTCTCCTGTGCTGAAATACATTAAGAGCCACCGAGGTGATGTGAAATGAGCCTTGTGGGTGGCTAGACTCAAGAACAGCACAGGCGAAGGGCTTGTGTAAATGGCATGGAGGAACTGTAGCATGAGGGCAGATGTAGATATAAAAGAGCTTCATCTTGATGCCATGATTAGATTTCTAATTTAGATATTAACAACTCTGTATATAATTAACTTTATATCTATAGGGAAAACAGATCAAAAACAACAACTTGGTGGAGTACTGGTTTGTTAGTGCTGCTTGATCTAGTGTCTACTTTATACTTTAAGTTAGTATTCTGCTTCATCACTTCACGGATGAACGGAGCCGTCTGCTATGCCCACTGTTATTTGGTCCACCACAGCTTCGGCAGTTTAAAGTCCTCCAGAAATAATGGCTTTAGATTCGAAGAAAACTTTTGCATGTCCAGAGCATCAGTCATATATTTGAGTGAGCTCCTTTGTCCTTAAATGAAAGTGGAATCAACACGGATGAGTCCTCCAGTAGGTGTTTTGAAAAGGGTAAAGGGGTAGGTAGAAGGGGAGACTGCGGTGGACCATTTAGTTGTGTTTTGTGTTCTTTTGTGGATGGAAATATTTTGTCAAATGATGGTTGTTTGGATAGAATTTCCCAAACAGAGGGGAGCAATATCTGTTTTCAAAAATCCATCCAACCATCCATTTTCATCCACTTATCCAGGGCCAGGTTGCGGAGCAGCCAGCCGAGCAAAGCACCCCAGACGTCCCTCTCCCCAGCAACACCTTCAAGCTCCTCCTGGCAGACCCCAAGGTGTTCCCAGGCCAGATGAGATATGTATCCCTCCAGCGTGTTCTGGGTCTACCCTGGGGCCTCCTACTAGTGGGACGTGCCCGAAACACCTCCAGTGGGAGGCGCCCAGGAGGCATCCTGATCAGATGCCCGAACCACCTCATCTGACACCTTTCGGAGCAGCAGCTCTACTCCGGATGTCCGAGCTCCTTACCCTATCTCTAAGGCTGAGCCAAGCCCCCCCACGGAGGAAACTCATTTCGGCAGCTTGTATCCGTGATCTCATTCTTTCTGTCACTACCCAGAACTCATGACCAAAGGTGAGGGTTGGGACATAGATGGACAAGTCGAAAGCTTCGCCTTCTGGCTCAGCACGACAGTCTGTTTGATTTCGAGGAGTTAATTATCTGTACTGGTAAAAAAAAATTAGTGTCTGTCTGATAATAATAATGTACCAGGCATAGCGCAAGACATTTTCAAAATCTAATTTTGACAACTTGGAAAGTATTAAGTTTCCTGCAAGTCAAGAAGAAGAATCTACATTAAACAGCAGCTGGATCAGTATTATGTATATCAGCTTTATATCAAAGTATATCTGGATGTGTAACAAACCATCTGAATGGGACAGATACACAACCCTAATCACTTCCATTCTTAATGCTCTAAAAGGCATTACCACAGACTGAGTGGAAAAAAGAGGTTTGGAAGACTCACAGTACTCGATTCCCCTGAGCAGATCTCGGAAGTAAAAGCGTGACTGGTCCTCGCTGAAAGGTTTATCTGTCGGCACCTCCATCACAGCCCTGAATGCATAAACACACAAACACAATTAGCAATCATTACTAATGAGATTGGGCTCATTCCAGCGACACAATCATTACCATGAAAGAGGCTTTAGCTTACCCTTGCTTGACCAGCTCGAACACTGTGACAGAAACACAGATGAGGTTAGAGATGAAAACGTTTCAGTGGCAAAGATGCAAACAAACTAAAAACAAGATCTTTTAAGATGAATCTCAAATAACTTTCTTTTATGCTTCCTTGATGCATCACTGTATGACTTTAATATGTGTGTGTCTGTGTGTGTATGTGTTGTTCTGGTGGCTGACTGTCTGGCCACAACGTACCCATGTACAGATGGTCCTCGCTGGGGTCATCCAAAACCTGGCACCAAATCACAGAGAGATGGAAATGAGTGCGAACACACACAAACACACACACAATAGATCATCTTTTGTATGCAGTTAAAAATACACACACACAGTCTTGTTGTATTTGAGCCCCTTTTAAAAGCTGGAAGGTTTCAGTCATTGCTACTCTCAACCTTTGTTTTGCTTATTCTCTGTTATGATGTGTTGAAATGAGTGAAAAGGAAACAATGCAATTTGAAATAATGGAGATTGATATTTTGATCCTTATTTTTTCTTCCTCCTGTGACACTGAGGCTTTTTACAATATTGTTCCATTAGCGTGGTGGCGTCATACCTTTGTTGCTCTTTAGAGAGAAGAGGTGCAGACAAATGACTTCGCTCTGACTGATTTACTATAAATGGTTTGAGCTCAAGTAGGCCTGATTGTGTTTCTCACTCGAATATCGTTTTCAGATGTATTTTTTTTACCTTAAAGGGATAGTGCACCCATAAATGAAAATTCAGCCATTATCTACTCACCCATATGCCGACGGAGGCCCTCTGACTGTTTCTCTGTGCTCTGCGTTGACACGTGAACGCGGAGCACAGAGAAGCAGTCAGAGCTACAGGCTACAGTGAGGCTAAAAACAGAGTTCATATGACGTTTTTCGAAACAACTTTTTATGTCGCGGCTGCAGCACACTTGGA
>NC_065514.1:17242596-17326912 GCF_006386435.1 Epinephelus moara | reverse complement strand
TTCATATGACGTTTTTCGAAACAACTTTTTATGTCGCGGCTGCAGCACAATTGGATCACTATGGATGAGCAGTATGGAGGTACTCTGTGGATTCAATTTTGTGTTCTTGGACGTTAGTCTGGGGCGCCGTCAGCCATTAGGTGTGCTAGCCACTCCCCCCGCTGATCTCCGCAAGGGATGTGAGGACTCTAAAACTTCACCAGGGCCTCCATCGGCATATGGGTGAGTAGATAATAGCTGAATTTACATTTATGGGTGCACTATCCCTTTAAAGATACCGTTGATAACTTTAATAAAAATAATTAGTGTCAAACTTACATGAGACAGATAGTCTGTTGAAATATGACCAGAGCAAAGTGTCTCATTTAACAGCTAAACAGTACACTAAAATATGTTTCTGGAAACATTTAAGGTGAAAAATAGGCAATACCTTAAAAGAACGTCAACTTAATCAGCGCTGCGTAGTTTGACAGTTTGACCATGGTTCATGAGGTGTGAGTGACATGATTGACAGCTACGTTATGCCCAGTTCGGACCAAAGATTCGCAACGAGACGAGTTGAAACAGGCAATGCACCTTTCTGCAACGTTCTAAAAACCTGCCAGTTCACACCAATGCAACTAGATAAGACAGTGTATCGTCTCTATGCAACAAATCTCTGTGCTTCTGTTCTGATTTCTAGCTTTTCAGCCTTATTTTGTGGCTGAATATAATTTGTAGCTTCTTAAAATATGAATGAGGATAGTGATAGTGAAAGACTGGCTACAGCTGCATTTGTAGTAGTGATGAAACGGTGCAAAACAGAAACAAAACCAGCATCAGATGGACTGTATTCATAATGAGAGGGTATGTATGTGAGGCGGCATAAGCACATACAGCGAGCAACAGCAACCAACTATACCACACCGGCACACTGTGAGGATGGAAACAGAGGGCTTGTTGGTGACAGAGTACCTGCTACAGCAAGCGAACACGCCATCTGTGGTCATTTTGACTTGACCAGCTGACTTCACTTCAAGCCAGCTGGCTGCTGAAACAGGTGACGAGCTTTATGTTCTAAAACCAGCTGCCAGTGATTTGACCAGCAGAGTTGCAGGTTGACACTATCAGCCGGCTTGGGTCGAGCTCAGCTGGCCAGTTCACACCGCTGCAACTTTTCTCTGTGACATCTAAAACGGTTTCATGTCATCGCGAATCTTTGGTCTGAACTGGGCTTAAGGGCCTCCTGGGCCCTGTTTGGTTGTTTTCGTTCACGTGACGTAATGCCATTACAGCACTAAGAGGAGGCAGAGAGGAAAATGATTTTTTCAAAGATGATCCATCTCATATACTTCTGTGTGAACGTATTGACAGGTTTAGCAAATTATTGAGTCAAAGTCATTTTATAACAGCACTTACCTCGACTAGTTTCACCACATTAGAATGGTCTAGCTTTTTCAGGATGGCGATCTCTTGATAGACCCGCTCCAGGGGTCCTTTGGGCTGGGGGGGACCCTCAGGGGCTGCTCTGGCTCCACGAGGGGGAGGTCTCCCTGACAGACAGAGGAGAGAGGGACAATGTGGGTGGGCATGGGTGACAGATGACAGAAGGACAAGAGAGGACAAAAGACAAGGTTGGTTTCAGTGTTGGTATGCAGTGCTCATGTACCACTGAAGCATTATAAAACATTGTGCTCTCTGCTGTTTCAACCATCTGCCCCTGGCTCCAGACTTACGTGGGAAACCCGCCTGTCTCATCAGCCTCTTCTTGGACAACACCTTCATCGCCTACAGCAGAGAACGGGAGATGGATTTGGACAAGGGGGGAGGATGAGAGAAAAAGGCAGAGGGGGTGGGAGAGCCGAGCGGGCAAGAGATCCAGGGGAAAGATAAAGAGAAAGGTAGACAGAAAAGAAGAGTGAGACAAAGCAGAGTGAGGCGATGCATGTCTGACAGTGCACACATTCACACACCTACAGATGAACATCCCAGCGCCTATAAATGTATCTCCTCTCCTTGAACAACCTTGTATATGTGACTGCTGACCCTGACAGCGTCGTCAGCACAAAAGATTATAAAAGCTAGACTTTACAAAGGAAGAACTGTGGTGCAGGATGACTGCAAGCATGCGTGTAATGTACATTACCTCACCATTCCTTATCTTGAATGAGAAAATGTCAACTAATCCCACTGATAATAATGTTTAGCTGTAAGTCATAAAATATACATAAAATAACAGATGCCATCAGAAATCTAATTCTACAACTTATTTTTGACTGCCCAGATCATTTATTCAAGGTGTCTACGGGTATCAGACACTTGAATGTAATGTTTTTTAAACCCTGAGCACATTGATATCTTTCAAAAACGTGGAAAAAATGTGATGAGAAACTTGGTGAGAAATGTCCCACAAATTGCAAAATAAATAAATCAATAAATATATATTCTTAAAATAACTGTGGAAAAAAAGTTAGGGGAAAAAAACTATATTTATAATCATCATTATTACTTTCTTTACTGAGTTTCTTGTTTTTAAATTTTTTGCCAATTTTTTGGGTCATTTCGTCTTTCGTTGCTCGTTGCCTTCTTCCCATGGTTTAAAAGAAATCAAGCCAATTTGCTGTCAGGTTTCAAAGGGTTAAGACCTTTTCAAGGAGGTCTTCTTTTATATACCAAATTAAAGACTGATTTTTGGAGAAATAATCTTTTTCTTACATAAGCATTGCAGGTAAGTATAAATGTAGGGAGTAACTATGTGGTCCTGTGCAAAGATAGCTTTTATGTAGTAATATCGTTATTCAAGTAAGGTTAATCTACATTTTGCCAACAGGTAGGCTTTAAGATTTGTAACATCAGAAATAGTGCTGCAACGATTTGTTGATTAACCACTTAGTTGACTGAAGGTAAATTAATCGCCAACTATTTTGATAATTGATTAATTGCTTCAGTCATTTTTCAAACAAAAATGTCAAACATTTGCTGGTTTTAGCTTCATAAATGTGAGAATTGCTGCTTTTCTTTGTCATTCATGATAGTAAATGAAGCGTCTTCAGGTCTTTGGACTGTTGGTTGGACAAAAGAAGCAATTTAAAGACAATGAAAATCTAATTTTTACTCATTTCTTTTTACCTTTTGGAGACTAAACCTTTAATTGATTAATTGTGTATAGTCAATAGATAACTCAGTAATGATAATAATAATTGTAGTTGAAGCCCTTGACTCATTTTGACAAAAATAAATTAATAGAGGGATACATTAATTAATTTATTTCCTTTTTTTTTAGAATTTATTTCCATCTGCAAATGTATTAATCTACAAATTCATGTAAATAAAGTCACAGCCTCACAGAAAATGACAGAAACTGGGGTGTCGGTGGCTTAGTGATAGAGCAGGCGCCCCATGTACAAGGCTGTTGCCGCAGCGGCCCGGTTTCGAGTCCAGCCTGTGGCCCTTTGCTGCATGTCATCCCCTCTCTCTCTCCCCCCTTCACACTTAACTGTCCTGTCCATTAAAGGCAAAAAATGCCCAAAAAATATCTTTAAAAAAAAAAAAGAAAATGACAGAAACTTAAATAGTACACTACAAAACATTACAATAATGTAATTTCTGCAGTCCAAAAAAGGTGTAGGCTGAAGCTACAGCTTATAACACCTATTATTTTAACAGCACAACATATGTAGCAGTCAACAATAAAATAATCCAAAACAGGCAAACAAGGCAAAATAGCAACAAAGACAAAATACAACACACACACACAAAAAAAACTTACACACTTTAAGTTCCTGTACCCTGCTCTTCTACGTCATGATTACAGTCTGATCATCCATTCTCATATTTGATCAGTACCTTTATTTTTTGTTTAAACCTACTTAATGTTCTACACGTTTTCAGTTCCTCACTACAGCTCTTCCATAAACTCACTCCTTTAACTGAAATACATCTGAGTTTGGCATCGGTCCTCACCAGTGGTTTTTTGAACATAAAGACATCTCTCACAGCATGTTGACTTTCACTCTTTTGAAACAACTTCTGGATACTTTCAGGTAATAATTGGTTTTTGCTCTGTACATAATTTGTGCTGGTTTAAAGTTGACCAAATCTTCAAATTAGTTGTCTTTAGTTTAATAAATAATGAGTGTCTTGGTTCACTGTATGAGGTTTCATTCACAATTCTTACAGCTCTCTGAGATTAAAAAAAAAAAAAATGTTTGCGGCAATTAAAATCTCACAAATTCAAATTTGAGACTTTTTAACATGACTAGCTATTTATACATTTGTATTTAACACACGAGATGTTTTAAACACCTGCTAACACCCTGTTATTTCACTGCTCTGTCTTAACTTTAGTTGTCTCTGCACATGAGTCGTGAACAATTACCGTAGCTGACAACCATCAAGGCAGTGTTGAACAAAGAGCGCAATGTGTGACAGCTCCATTGTTCGCTGGATACTTTCCCTGTTCTCTGGGAAATTAGACTTTTTTTTTTAAGAGCCTCGGTGCCCTCAGTTATTATGGCAATGATATAATCACTGAATGCAGCATGTGGGCTTTGTCACTTGGGAGGAATATTAAAATAATCCCCATGTCATCGCCTGTCAACATCATGCAGCTTAATGAGAAGTGTAGCAATAATCATGAAAAGCATACAGAAAATCTCAAGCTGATGTGTTGTTAGAGAGCTCAGCGAGGCACAATTAACTGGAGACGCTCTCATATGTGGAAGACTCACATGAAATCACACCAGTTAATGTGACAAGAGGGGGTTTGATTGTTATTGGTTTTATCTGCATGTCTGGGAGTGACAAGTGATAAGGAATGAGAGGGAAGTGAGAGAAATGGAGACGGCAGTGTGTGCATGACGAACTCACATAGTATGTGTTGTCATCCTCATTGTAAGCCAACTTGACAACACCATAGGAGCCCTGGTCCGGAAAAGAGAAGTGAGATTGAGCAGCTGTCATTCTTCATGTGGGGAAAAAAAAAATCACACATTGTGCAAAGCAATCTAAATAAATACAAATACACACACACACACACACACACACACACACACACACAAGGGGAGTGTGTGGGCTGACAGTGTACACTGAAAGAGTACCAGCTGCTTCAAAGTGAGAACAGAGAAATTCAAATCATCTCTCCCTCTCTCTTTTATTTTTGATTTCAGGCTAATTAAGGAAACTGGATCTGGTTTACACTATCAAGCTCGCCTGCCCACACACAGGAAATTCAGGATGAAAAATAAGCCCAATTAGTAGCCTGTGTGCACAAATTCATGCCCAAAAACAAACAGAAAGAGAGAGAGAGGGAAGAGAGGGAGGGAGAGCAGGATCAGTTCCTGCTGGGGGAGCAGATTGGAGAGGCAGCACAGAGCTCATCCTACAGTCCCAGAGATGATCTGATAACAGGAGCCTCTCCAACAGTCCTGAAAGGCTCTAATTGTCTCAGCTGAACACAAAACCACACACATTAACATGTCTACCTTCGTGCAGAAACTCACAGCAGCCATGCACAATCTGTCTTATTAAACCCACAATCTAAAACGTGCCTACACAAACACACATACACACACTTCTATCCACTGAGCCTTGCACAACCCTTAAGAGAGCGCTATTTATACCAGCCTCTCACCCATCTTCCAACTCTCCCATGGCCTGGGAGTTTACACAGAGTTTGGGAAATGAGGACAGCCGGGAGAGAGGATAGCAGAGGCTGTTACTGCATGTCCTTGATGATGTGTGCTACTTGACAGACATGCAGTAGGCGGAAGGGAGAAGGAAATGGGAGAGTCAGTGAAAGGGAGCAATCAGTGAGTTGTCTCTGATGGTACCTTTCCAATCTCGTCTTTCAGCTTGTACTGGTTGAGCTGAACACAGTCCTTTAAGAGAAGGAGACAGAGAGAGAGAGGTAAGAGAAAAGAGAAATGATTTCAAATGAAATCCCATCAGCTATTTCAGCAGTTGAATACATCACGACCATTCTTACAAAATCTGCTTTTCTAAAAACGACATACAAAAATCCTGTCCGTTAAATTTCCTTTCAAATTATTTTCCTTTCTTGCGTTTCTCAACAGAAACTCACGCGTGCAGTGTTTTGCATATCAGTGTTCCCATGGGTGCCTGATGTCTTCCAACTGGAGACACATTCTCTGTGTCAGTGTGACTCTCTGCAATCACTGTCCCAGTTCAGTTTGTCATTTTTCTACCATTCATTCGAATTGAAACCTCTACAAATCCGCGTTTGAGATTTGAGAGGTGGGATGTGTCGCTCAGCTGTCACATTTTTGTGGTGTACTTTGAAGTCTTTAGAGGAAACTAGGCAGTCTAATACAGGTGTATTCTACTCAGGAGAAAAGCAGTGATTCATAGATGCACTGACTAAGCAGCTCTTCAATAAAAATATACTTCATCTGATTATTAGTCTCTTCGCTAGTTGATTAAAAGACCGAAGAGCAAAGAAAGATGGTAAGATATGAATATAGAACTCAGAGGAATTCAATGACCTACGTGATGCTTTACTTTCAGTGATATCATTCACAAGAGAGTCTCCATTATATGAGGATAACTCAAAATATGTCCCCAAAAGCCTCGTTTCCACCAGGCAGTCCGGTTCAGTTCAGTTCGGTACGCATTTAAACGGTTATTTTTCCATTTCCATTGTAAAAGGTTGTGGATGGTATCAATGGAATCGTCCCCATTTTTCATCACCCCTCTGTTGAGGTAGCACACTGATCCGATAATTAAATGTGGAGCTAGAAACACTGCAGTCCATTGATTAGTCAATAGAGGACAGTCACTCTTGCTCAGGGCTGAGCTGTGGTTGGTTCTGAAGGTTATGTGATCACTGTTCATATATATACATTAGTTAAGTAAAACTATAAAATGAAAGGATGTTTAGTTCAAAGGCTACTGCTGGCAGCTACCGGCAACTTTTAAGGTGGAATGTTTTCTTGCATGCAACTCAAAGCAAGAACTGATGACGTGAATCAATCGACACACCTTAAATGTCAATGTGACAACTTCGACCATTTGATTTGTTTTTACTGTCTCTCTAAGATGATATATGCTTTAGTGATGATTGGATCTTTAAGATGTTTGAGAAAACCGCAAAATCTATTTCCTCACTTGGAGAAAAAAACGTGGCAGAGAGTCGTTCCAGTGCGCTCCGGCAGCACTACACCCCTGCTCTTGCCTGACAAGGACTCAATGCACAATCCTGCTATTTTTAAATACCCCATAAAGACAGACTCTCACAGCTACAGCCCAAGCGGACTCTTCATTTCCAACATATAGACATTGGATCAAGGATGTTATGTATTATTTACAACTGGAGAAAATCCAGATCAACTGATCGCTTCTTTGCCACCTGGCAACCATTTCTAACTTCCGTGGCAAATACAGAAGCTGAAAAATTGTAATGAAACATGCTGTACTCCCCTACTTAAGTCATACAAGGTAACTAATTTGTAATCATCTTTTCCTCTTTAATTTTTTTATTTGAAAGCTACTCTTACCTTTCTTGCATTTCATACAGCACTTAGAAAAAATTTGAACATCCACAACTCCCGCCTCCCTCCAAAGTCCCATCCCTCTCCTCCTGCAAATCCACCTCCCTCCAAAGGGCTACTCCCCCCTCCTCCATTACGTCCTCATTACGTCTACGATAGACGTAGGCATTGGCAAGGTAACGTTAGATACACAGAAGAGGAGAGCGAGTGTAACGTTACAACCAAGACAGTCAAACGCAACCCCGGAGTTTTAAAACTCAACCGGAGTCAGTGATGTTACCCGAGCAGCTACGTCAGTCGGAAGCCTCCACGTCGGGAAGCTCGGCCAATCATTGCAGGTTGGAGTTTTCTTAGAACCATATGAGAATGGTACAATTATGAGTTTGTATCTCTGGTGGAATTCACTTACATTTTAGTGTGCCATCCGCTTATTAATAGTATTTTAACCTAAACAAAGAAAAGCATAACATTTCCAGAAAGGTAAGTGTTGCTTTAATATACATGTCTTTGACTGGTCTGGCTTTCTCTATTTGTTCCTGGGTTGATGGGTGGTTGGGGTTGTCTTTTTGTCCTCACTGGTTCTGTGTTTGTTTATTAATACTCTGTACATGTTTATTGAATTACCAATAAAAATACGTTGTTTAAAAAAAGAGACTAGAGCCTGTTCTTTTT
Source organism: Epinephelus moara (assembly GCF_006386435.1). Lineage (NCBI taxonomy): Eukaryota > Metazoa > Chordata > Actinopteri > Perciformes > Serranidae > Epinephelus > Epinephelus moara. Next base: position 17,318,753 of record NC_065514.1, on the reverse strand, counting down.
TGTTCTATAAATGTTGGCTTGCAACCCTGTTGTGTGGATGATAAAAAAAGGTGCAGACGTTCTTGTGTATCACCGGTGAAGAGGAAATACAGTGAGAGCTGGACGGAGCAGTGAGTGACAACAACCCTACCCACATTTAAGAGTACTGTCAGTGGTGGGAACACGTAACAGATTTAGGATCGAGGTATATGTCTGTAGTGGTTACTTTTACTTTTTTAAGGTACTATACCTTAAGTTTTTGGTGGAAACGCAGCTTAATTTAACCTTCATGTGTATTTTCTACGTGTCATTATGTGAGAGCAAAGAAAAGGACAGGACAACCTCTGCAGCTCCTACGTGAGATTCTACCTACAGTACATGACATTTACAGGTTCTGCATCTACGTGTAACAGGGATCACAGCTATTATCTACATCTATTATTATTATCTAGACAAGTGAGACCTTACCTTTGCAGTCTTTACCAGTGTGCTGCTGCTTTTAAGACAAATGTACATGTAGTTCTGCTTACTTTCAGACAAATATGATGCTGACATTTTGATAACTAACAGATGTTTGAGAGGAGCCTGGCTCTGTGTGAACAACAGCTAGTTTGTTCATTCATGTGTCACTCTTCATGCATTGCAGTCCTTAAGGGAATACACTGGTCAGATGGTGCATAAAGCATAAGTTATATAATCACAATTATCATTACGCTGGCTGTGGCCACATATTAGCTAACGTCCTGGGATTTCTTGATTGACTTGGTTTTATTATAATTACAGCTTTATTTTGTGTTAGCGGTATCGTTAATTGCTCCAGGCTGGAACGCATTTTAAGCAGCAATATCAATATCACAGTAGGCCTGACCGTACCTGGAGGTCTGTGATGGACACACTGTGGGACTCCACAGTGGGCCGGCGGGGCAAGCGTGGAGAGGAGTGGGGCGATGTGATGGGAGAGTAGGGTAGCGACGGGTAAATATAGCGCCCGTTGAGTCCAGGTGAGTTGCAGGGTGATGTTGCAGTTTGCGAGCGCTCCTGCAGAGACAGCTTCCGGTCTGACAGGTTTAATCTTCCCCTTTGCTCTTGGCTTTCAGGTAGCAGAGCCTCTGAGCGGCTGACTGTGTGCGACAGCAGGTCGCAGGAGGAAGTCCGGAAAGATGGCGCCACACAGGAAGCTGGCTCGGGCGTCTCAGAACTGTCCATTTCTTCTACCTAAAATTTGATACATTAAATTTTATTTATTCTCTTTAATGCATATCCAAATATGTAAGGTTGTCTATGTATGGGTATTATATGACAGCCAATATGTAGCAGGTTCTTGTATCAACTTTATATGAGACATTGCAGGGGATATCATGTTAAATCGAGAACACTTACTTCCTACGTGGTCTCAAAATCATAACTGTAAAGTGTGATTTGATAAATCTAAAATGGAAATATATCATCATGTGTCAAACAATCTTTTAATTTTGTAGAAACCCAAACATCCAATTAGAATCCATCTCTGGTACATTCAGCGTCACCTGGGTGTGTTTCATCTTACCTCCTCCTCCCCAGCCTCTCCGGGCGGTCTGCTGGGTTCGTACTCCGTGACCACGATGAGGGACTCCATGGGGTCTGGCGAGGGCGTCTCAGAGTGGGTGTTCAAAGGTGGAGCGGGACAGCTGCACAGCAGATCAGGCAGGGGCTGTGAGGGCTGTGCTGGCGGCGCATGACCACAGGAGGCCGGCGGTTCAGCGGAGGGCCAGGGAGTTACGTGACAAGGAAACATGGTGTCTCTTCACAAAGACTGATAAGCACTGCTCCATCAGATGACAGCCTCAGAGGGAACTGGTGCCTAAGACACAAGAGGAAATTGAAGAATAAGAAATTGCTGGCCTTTCAGACACCAGGTGGAGCCCTTAAAGGGTATAAAGTACTGAGACAGACCAAACTGATGAACGGACAGAAAGAATATAATCTGCTTCATTTGGATGGTGTCCTTCTTAAATTGCTACCCTGAATAAGAGTACAGCATTACTACTTCTTCTAGTAGTAACAGTAATATGAAAACTCCCTGTATTCGTCATCAGCCACCTCTCTCACAGCTGAAGACTCCACATCCTTCCTTCCTGACAAGGTGGCAGCCATCCGTGACCAATTTACCCAACCACAGAGTATCCCCTCTGGTTAAGGGTGCGTCACAATTTTTTGTGTATTCCCCCTCCTCCTGAGGAAGAGGTCTCCAAATTTATGCTTTCGAGCAGTCACGACACTTCAACTTTAACTTCAACTTTGTTTGTCCCTATAGGGCAATTAGTTGCACAACAAGTACAAAACATTCATAAAAAAAAGTCACGGGAGAACACATAAGACTATAAATACTCAACAATCGGGGGGAGGAGGGGGGGAACCAAATACAGGGATGTGGAACATCAGTGGTCATCAACAACAAGCACCAATATTAACATCATCACCATCATTCATCACATGATCATAGCAACCAGCCAGAATAGTAGCCGCAGACTCTTCACTGCCCTGCATTCAAAAGAGTAATGGCAGTAGGAATGAAGGAGTGCTTGTATCTGTTGCTCTTAACCAGAGGAAATCTGAGCCAGAAGGCAAAACTGGACCTCGGAGAATACAGGATGACACTTGTCTTCTGGAATAGTGTTGTCAGAATACTGGAGTTTCTAACATTCAATACAACAACTCGAAAAATATTGATATTCGATACTATTTTTGATACCACAGGGAAAATGACATTGAGGGCATACTATTAAAAATTTCTAATAAAAGACAAATACTAACACTGTAATATGTCAATAATTACTTTTTTTCTTGGTTAGCAGCAGAGAACAACAAAATAACTGTAGTAAACATTAACAATAAGCTAGAGCAAGAAAACGTGGCTGGTACAGGTGCACCTGCAGAAAATTAGTACGGAAACCGATTCAAATATAGTATCACCACATGATTCATGCTTTATTGGCTTTGTGTACATTCCCTACAATGTTTAAGGAGGCTCAGGCTCATAATATAAAAGTGACGCACACCAAGAATTATAATGAGGTGCTGATCATTGGCAATAGACTTGACAAGTGTCACACTCCGGCTCCATATGCATTTCTTTTATTACGATGACGTTACGGCCTTTGGGCCCTCTTCAAGATCAGTGTCTCAATATGTTTGTTGATCTCCCGGAGGGCCCAGAGGGTGAAGCGTCATCATAATAAAAGAATGCATATGGAGCCAGAGTGTGCGTCACTTGTTTTCTACAATTAAGAAGGCTGAGGTACACACTTTGCTATAAACACTGACTGGAAACCCATTTCAAGTTGAGAAATACTGGTTTCCATACCTTCCCAATTCAAAGTTAATAGTACACACAGTTTACTAACCCATATCAAACTATTATTTTGATCATCCTGATGAAGTTGCAAGGTAACAAATGTACACATGCTAACTACCGTGTTTGCAAATACAACAAATATCAATTAGTGACATACAAGCTGCCACTAGCATCAACGCTGTGTTTAAAAAGAGCTTCAGTTTCCTGTTTACACGTTCTACCGACAGAGTATAGCGCACTGTCACCTTGAGATAAGCTCTCTCATTTAGCTTTGAGTGTTTGCCATAATTTTGCAAGCTGCAGAACCAGGGTTTATAGGGAGAGGGACGAAAAACAAATTTAACTAAAACCAACATGCAGCTTTAGTGCTGTTTCATTCAACACATAAAACAGCAACTTTCCAACCAAAATTGGACTTTGCTGGGAGAGTCCTAAACAAACTGTGTATCTTATTCAAGTAGAATAGAACAAACATCTATAAATAAAAGCCTGTTCGACCTGAAGTATATTCCCCTTGCCCAGTGAATTTCTGTTTTACAACTGTGGCCATGCAGCAGCCGACCTAAAGCAGCAGTGAAGTGGGAGTTCAGGTTAAAAAAAACAAAAACAAAAAAAAAAACAGTATAATTCTGGGTTGTTATGAATCCTGTGACAAACAAAGTATGAGAAAATGTATATGCACATAATTACCTTAGCACACAGCTGGAGCACAGCGTTTGACGGGCCAGCATGAACCAAGTTGTGGGTGTAATGAACGGGTGTGGGAAGAAACAAATCAGAGATGCTGTTCACTAGCTGTGAAACATAAGTAGACACAGCTCTTTCCGTATGAAGCGCCCGTGGAGTCTGGACTTCTTCCACACATTCTGTTAAGTGCTAATTAATGCATGCAAACACATCTCGTATCACAAACTTCAGCTCTAAGTGGACAGATTTGACGCGTCTATAAAAGTAACAGTACCGTCTGCTTTTGATGTCAGTTATACAACATGGTTAATTATTACATGTACCGCATCTAACCAAAGCCTTTTTTGCATAATTTCAAGAGGGCCGTTTCCATCTCAGAGTCCACTCAGCTTACTTATCTGCTCATTATCTGTGAGAGGGATGGAGAGAGAAGGAAAGCAGGGAGGAAAAAAACAGAAAGAGAGAGATCCTTGATTTTCCGTCATGGTTCTGACAGGATTGCGCTGCTGTCAGTGTGTGGGAGCTGAGTAAATCTCATAGATACAAGAAAACAAAGGGAATCCATAAGAAAAACAAGACAGCGGGAGCTCCAGCCAAGTTCAGAATGAGGACCATGTGTGGGAAGAAACACCCACTCCAGGTGGCCTCTCTACCTTCATTGCCAGCCTATATATAGCAATGTAAACTCACAAAAAGAAAGAATCACCACACTGTTACACAGAGACTGATATTGAGCATCACTGTTTCACGGGCAGGAACTTACATATTTCCTGGTCACCTCAGGCCCTCTCCACATACTGTAAAATTTCCATTACACTATCATGGATGCTTGGTCAATCCTGAAATGTCACATTTTCTTCAAAAACACTAAATACTATCCAGCTGTTGTCATTTCAACTTCTCCTACAATACATAGCATCAAATGCAAAGGCTGTGAGTTAAAGGGAGAGTCCACCCCAAATCAAAAATATATATTTTCCCTCTTTCCTGTAGTGCTATTTATTAACCGAGATTGTTTTGGTGTGAGTCGCAGAGTGTTGGAGATATCAACCTAAGAGACGTCTGCCTTTTCTTGAATATAATGGAGCTCGATGGCTCTCAGCTCGTGGTGTTTGGATCACAATAAAAAGGATATTTGAAAAACTCAATTATCAGGACCCAGTTACTCAAGATAATCCACAGAGCTTGATGTGAGCATTTTTATTCAGGAGCTATTGTCTTTCTGCCGAACTTAACTGTATCACTGCGCAGAAAGAAGTGTGCATCTACTGCTAGCTCACGTAGCACCACTGAGCTAGCTCATGTTACAGCTCAGCCGAGAAGGACACCACTTATGTTTACATCTCACGCTGTCACAAGCACGAGTCTCTCATCCATGAGTAGATGCACACTTCCTTCTGCTCAGTGATACATTTCGCATGTGTAGTTCAGGAGAGAGAAAGTAGTTCCTACATGAAACTGCTCACAACAAGGTCTGTGGATTATCTTGACTAACCAGGTCATGATTTCTGCAAAGAGACATTGCTGCTGAGTTTTTCACATGTATTTTTCGGGCACTTTGAGCACCATAAGCAGGTGCCATATTATATTGAAGAGAGGCAGACAATTCTACGGCCAATACACTCAGCAAATCACACCAAAACAATCAAGATTCATAAATAGCACTACAGGTAAGAGAGAAAATATATATTTCTAATTTGCGGGTGAACTGTCCCTTTAAAAGATTCATAATTTGCCAAATGGTAAACAGGGTTGACGAATCCAACCGCATCACTGCGCAGAAGGAAGTGTGTATCTACTGCTAGCTCGCGTAGCACCACTGAGCTAGCTAATGTTACAGCTCAGCTGAGGAGGACGCTAATGTTTAGGCATTGTCTGGTGCTGTTACGAAGTAGTTTGGCAGAAAGAAAATAGTTCTAACGTGAAACTACTTAAAACAAGATCTGTAGATTATCTTGAGTAACTGGGTCATGATTTCTGGAAAGAGACATTGCTGTTCAGTTTATCAGACGTATTTTTTTGGTGTTTTGAGCACCACATGCCGAGCGCCATCTTGTTCCATTATCTTCAGGAGAAAGCAGACATCTCTACAGCTGATATCTCAACACTTCAACAAAAACTCACACCAAAACAATCAGGACTGATAACTAGCAGTACAGGTAAGAGGAAAAATATGTATGTTTGATTTTAGGGTGAACTGTCCCTTTAAAAGAGTCTGACTGACATATTTGCCCTGTATGACCTCTAAGTTTTTCCCAACTGTTCGTAAAAGCAGATATTCTTGTGGCATTTACCGGTCAGGTAAAATGATCTTCATTTCATTCAGCTAAAAATAGAGGCTCTTGAAATCCACTTTGACTTTTAACACACAGTATCACTGCCACCAAAGCAACACAATATGCCCCGATAAGTGCAGTCGGCCTCAGCGGACAGGAGAAAAATATAGAGCTATAACCCTGGATGATACTTGCAATGCACCAGCTACAGTAGGCTTTTTATATCCAGAGGAGAGGAGCTAACTTACCGAGCCTGACCTACTTTGATCTCAGATAAATGGTGAGACTCACATCAAGGACTGTTTCCATTCACATCAAGAGGTTTTTGTGCCGTTTCTGAATTGGTGATGGGAAAAGGTCTTTACGTGATATCATCACTTAAAGCAAGACACACAATATCTCTGCAGATCTCATTCTCAGCCCAGCAGGGTTTGGGAAATAGAGCTGAATATCAGTCAGATAGTTGTTCATTTTGTTTTTAGTGGTGTAATGTCTGCAGTCGTTGTCTGGCCGGCGGGATTTACAGTAGCATCAAGGGAGCTGAATGCCACAGTTTTTGAGGATGTTTCTGTATCAACAGCCGCTATTTGGGAGGTGAGTTTCTGAATGCACAAACTTGTGTTAGCCTCGAAGTCATAAGAATCTTTTACCTTGGAGCTGAGAGAGCTGCTGTGACACAACTAACTCACAAGTCCAATCTGTTTTAGTTGTGTCACCCACCTCTCACCAAAAATTAGCAAACTTTCAGCAAAACTGTGAAATATCAGATTCCTCCTTGCTAGACATTCATGGACAAAAAAGAAAGCCTCCGACCTTGGTGGGCCGAAACAGCGAAGCCCCCGTAATTCTTGGACAAAGATGCTCTGTATCATAGATAACTAAACTACAAGCTAAAGCCCTAAACTTCCCTGATCCCTGGTTATCGCAGACGCTACACAAAGACCAGGCAGTTAAATTTGATCCTTGTGAAACACCAACAGATGCCTCCTCGCTCCAGATGCCGTCCTGTGCCTCTTATCGTAACTAAAGTCACATGACCCCGACCTTCACTATCTGGACAGGGAAGGGGAGGGGGGAGAGAGGACTTATCAGAGCTCGCTGGGGGTCCGAGCCATGTACAGCATTAATAACAACACATACACAGCCCCACAGACGTACAAGTACAACACAGGGCCATCTGGAGCAGAGGAGGATCCCCAGCTTCATTAAAAGATCAACAGGGCAACCCTGTCAGTGATCCGCGGAGCCGTGCAAGAGATAAGCCCCTGTAAATGGAGGGATGAGCGGCCTCTGCCAACTTAACCGTAGTAGTGTTAATATCACACGACCACAGCTGAATGTCACTAACAATCTGAAATGTCTAATTGGCAGTCACCATATGTAACTCCAAAATACACCACGGTTAGTCATTGTTGTGAAATACTACTGCAGAGTTATTGACTGAATCAACCCAAGGTGACGTCTTGAAATGTATTACTTTGTCTGACTAACAAACCTAAATATATATAAAAATGATGTTCAACAGAGACACTGAGCAGTATTCCCTCAAATGTGCTTGACAAATTTGCTTGACTTTAACAATTAACTGACATGTCATTTCACCTCTAGCTGATCATTTCTTTAGTTAAATATCTAAACACTCGTTTTCCAGTAGGTTTTTACAGAATAGTGAACATCTACGGAATAGGAAAATGCAGCCAAATCTGTCAACAAAAGACCTACCTGCTTTCATTTCTCCCAACTCAAGAAAATAGGACTTACAGCCCATTTAATCACCAGCAGAAATAGATGGTGCATTTTAAGTGTGTTTCAGTGTGTCATCATTAACCAAGCCACTGTATCCTTATAATGGGACATTAATCTTAATCAGGAAGTCAGTTTGAACACATGTAATGAATTGAAGAGTGGTCTTACAGCATCCCAAAAGCAAAGAGAAGGGAATCAGGGAAGAGATGTGGCATTAGAGGACCTGCAGGCCGATATAAGATTCAAAGAGGACATGTAAATGCAACTTTGGGAATTTAAAAAGCCAAACATAGTGGCAATGAAAGCAAAACTGCTTCAGTACAAGCAACAGCAGCATTAACTTACTTTGAGCATTGGTGAGAACTAAACGTCGATGCAATTAAACCTTTAAACCAATATTCATCACCTCGTATTCTTCTGCAATTTCAGAAATACAAACAACCATTTAGCTCCCCTAGTGCAGTAATGGCTATCTGTCACACACAACTGAGAGCTGTCACATTCACTGTAAACATTCACACGAGTAAACACGTTATTATTATTTATTTTCACAGGGAGAAACGAGTGTTAGCGTCGACAGAGGTCCCACCAAGCTAACTTAGCTCCAAGCTCCAGAGCCCAACAGCTCGGCTAACGTTAGCAGCTGCCTCATCTGTCAAGATACAGATGTTGTTGGGCAGGAGTCAAGGATGCTAGTGCGGCTGAGTAACGTCCGGTGACACCGCAACAGAAGGCAGACAAAACCAAACACTGTCTCTAAAAAAATAACCCTTACCTTAACGTGTTATTTCGGCCTTTAAGTCAGAATTAAGAGGTTCCTGCTTCTTCTTCGGCTGCGGTGAAAGTAGCGTCCGTACTACGACGGCTAAGCTAGCCGTTAGAGGAGCGGAGACAGACTGATAGCCGATGTTGTGATGGACCAATCCAGCTGAGCTCACAGGTCCCGTGTTTCACACAGAGGAAGTGTTGGGGACACGGGCAGTGTGGTGGCTTCAAGGAAATAATTACAGCAACATGCCTCACAAGGAGCGGAGGAGGTGCAGGCTGCCGTTTGTTCCCCTTTTGTGTCACTCACGACCTCGAAATGAAACACTTGGCTCTTGGAGGATTTCTGCTACAAGCACTTTGTGGCCGACTGGCTCCCCCCTGTGGTGAGAGGGAGAGTTGCACCCTGGAGCTCAGCAGCTTTGTGCAGTATGGTTTTTACAGTTTTTAATATTAATTTAATTGAAACAAAAATACAATTAAAAAAATGGGTAAATAGCATAATACTCAGGTCTACAAATAGTATAGACTCCACGGTAAATACATATCCTATCAAGCATTACAGTGACCAAGTGATTAGCTTCTTAAAGGGACAGTTCACCACAAAATCAAGCTTAGATACTTCTACTCTTGTACATAGTGCTATTTATCAGTTTAGATAGATTTTTTAAATTCTTTTTACTGTCATGATATAATTTCATAGATCTTGCTCATTGTGAAATTATTAAGTGAGAACTTGTATTGACATACAATGATAAATAGCAATGAATAACACCAAGTTATGTAATGGCACAGGTTTGAATTTTTAAGCATGTTATCGTAATTTTGGTGTCACATAAAAATGAATTCCATTAATTCCATTTCTTATTTCATGGTTCATAATCTTTTTTTTAACCTTCCTGCACAGCAACATAAGGCTGAGAATTAATATGAGAAAAATGGAAGGAAAATAAATTACTCACACACACGTGCAAAATAAATAAATAAATAAAATAGATTGATAACCTAGATAATCTAAATTGTTTTGGTGTGAGTTGTTGAGTGTGGGAGCAATCTCTCAAATATAATGGAACCAAATAGCACTCGGTTTGTGGTGCTCAAAAGGCCAAAAATAAAATTTCAAAAACTCAACAGCAACGTCTCTTTCCATAAATCATCATCAATCAATCATGTTTTTATATTTTTAAATAGTCTGTAGCTACCTAAAACATTTAAAGTTTTTTCTACATTAGCTATAAAATCTATAAATTAACTATAAAAACTATTCAATTAAATGATTCATTTCTTACTTTCTTTATATAGATAAATAGATATGCAATGATTGTGGGTATTATGTATGTTGATGTCCAATGTAAAGTCTCTATTTGTGTCGAGACAACGCACACACACACAATAGCCTGCACTAGGGGCTGTCATCATAGTGTGCACTGGGGCCCGTCCCAACTTCCTTGAGCCAATGTTGGTGGGTGTAGTTTGGTAGAAAGCAAATAGTTCCTACATGAAAGCGCTCACAAGACCTCTAAGTCATCTTGAGTATTCGAGTCCTGATTTCTGGATAGAGATAGAAAGCCACAAGCCGAGAGCCATCTAATTCCATTATATTCCAGAGAAGGCAGACATCTCTATGGCCGATACCTCCAGCACTCTGCAACTCACACCAAAACAGTCTAGACTGATGAACAGCACTACACGAGAGAGGAAAAATATCTCATCTTGATTTTGGGGTGAGCTGTCCCTTTGACTGCCCACCTACCCATCATGTTCTCTGTCACACAGTCGGACAAATGTGCCTTCATTGGTTTACAATTTCACAAACCTGAGCAAAGACTGAGGCCAGGACATTCTTTTGAACATTTTTAGACAATAGTCAAATTTGACCTCAAGACATGCAAGGTGTAACTGATGTATCTTGCCACCCACCAAATACTAAACACTACATTTCTTAACTTTGACTAATATTTGTTGCAAAATATCTGTGATGCAAAATCCAACTGAGGTATGTAGGATGCTGAGAACTAAGGTGATCAAATGAGGAGTAGACATTCAAAAATCAAGCATTTGTAGCCTTCAAAGAGGACAAAAAAAAAAGGTTGTCACCAGTAATATCTGAGTTGAATTCACGAGGACAGGACACATCAAATTGAAATATGTTTATTTCCATAAAAAATGAAAGTAAGTCGCTAAATTGCAAAGCACAGGATTGCAAAATATACCAAAGAGATCCAATCCAAAGACAACAAAATTAAAAAAGAAACAAAAGACTATACAATGCAACAATCTGAACACAGCTGGAGCAATTATCGCCTCTTCTGGAAGATGTTGCCTCTTCCCATTCCACCACGGCCCCGACCCCTCGCAGCCACTGCAGATGAAAGCAGGGAAAAAGAACAGTTTTAACAAAATGATACAGAAACATCTATTGGTTCAACAATTTTGCCACACATGAAGAAAATGAAAATGTGCTAAATGTGGACAATATGAGCATACATGCAAAACTATGCAGTAAAAATATCCCTGTATTAAATGCTACCTTTGTAAAACTGAAGCTGAGAAAGTCTTTTTTATGTAAGACGTTATGTCACATTTACTGTAAACATATGGAAATGGCCGAGGAGCTACTAGTCCAAAAACTCTGCACCCACCTTGTGCTTTGAGAATAGCGGCCTTGCCCCTTCCTGCGCCAGATCCCTGGTTCTTGTTCTTCATACTCTTTAACATGGGAGCATTCTTTAACATGTCCGGTAAGATCAGGAAACGAATCTTGCTGCCACGGATGTAGACCTGCTCCAACTGTGCCACCCGACCATCGCGATAAGTCACTGTTATGTTGGACATCTGTGGGGACAGAAGAGATGTGGAATTTTAGCTACTCGACAAGTTGACTCACGAGGTTGAAAAAAAAATCTTTTTCATGTTACAGCAAATGTAGAATGAAATTCTTGAGCTCAAAGTGGAAATGCACCCCAAAGTGAACTTCAATTCTAAACTACAGCTTAAATCACAGTGCAAGCCCACCTGCAACAATAGGTCTGTTAATCAGTGGTTCTGAATCTTGGTCTTTCAACACAACATCTCTACTGCTTTCATTTCTTACCATCTAATAAGGGACCAATTATTTACAACTTGGTTTCCAGGATTTTTTTTTTCCCAGTTGACTAGCTAGCAGGATTAGGAGCCAGGTCTCTAGTACTTGAGAACCAGGGCTGATAACTGTTGTGTTAAATGAGACACCACCAGATGGAGGAGACTGCAAAACTTGGTTTAACTAGAAGTCACAGTCTATTGTGTCTAGTTGCATGAGCCCAATCATTGCCACAAATCTTCACAAATTTAACAAGTAGCTTCAAACTGAGTCATCTTGGAAGTTAGCAGATGAGGAACACACAGAAATAACACTTACTCCACAGAAAGATGTACGATCATTTAAATATAACAGCATGCATGCACCTAAAAAATATAGTGGGAGGTTGAATAATTTATTTTGATCCAAATTGACAGTTTGTATCAAGGAGAAACCAGTAAAAAAAAATCAAATGTAGATTTGTAGGAAACACTGTCAACACAACAGCATCAGCCTAAAAAAAGTTACACAAGAGGGTAATCTGTCAGTTCTCCTTAAATTTCACACTTAAGGAGTATTTTCTTTCTCTTTTAAAAGTAAACTAAAAACATATCTTTTTTCAAAAGCTTTTAGTTTGGTTTTTAAGTGTATTTTTATTTGTTTTAGGAATTTGTATTATTGTTGTTATCGCCCCCTTTTTAAGAGTAATGATAATAATAGTACCCTCTTATTGTGTTTGTTTTTATCGTGTCCTGCTTGTTTTTATTTGTGTAATACGTTGACATATCTTATGTTTGTCATGAATGATGCATCTTAAGCACATTGAGTTTGTGCTTGTAGTATGAAATGTGCTATATAAATAAGATTGACTTGACTTTCTGTATTGTTACTCATCACATTTATGGGCATTTCCTTAACACATATGATGGGATTAGTCAAAACCTGAGGACTCGCAACACAAAATGAGTTAAGTGTGTTCAGGTAATCAAGCACACGAGCTAGTCAAGGTTGTCTGAACTATGCAGTTCCCAAAATTCAAGGGACAGTTAAAAGACAAAAGAGTCATAACCAGGGTTTGAAACTGGCACCAGCTACCAGCCAAATGCAGGTAAAATATGTAAGTGGCTGATATATTTTCATCACTGACCAGCCAAAAAAAATGCAGGTGATCTATAGAGTGGAAGGTAAATTTTCACAAAAGTTCATATCCAACCCTGGTCATCGCTCTGTGTGGTGTCAGGGTGTAAGGATGACCTTCGTTTCCGATTATTATTCATACTACATTATTGTTAAAACTTTTTTAAAGTTTTTTTTGGCTTTTAGTCTTCAATAAATATGATAGATTAAGTGTGAAGATGGGAGAGAGAGAGAGGGAGGAATGGCATGCAGCACGGGGCTGAAGGCTGGAACCGAGCCCGCGGCTGCTGCAACAACAACATGCCTTTGTGTATGGAACGTCTGCTCTATCCACTGAGCCACCAGACGCCCCATTCATCCTATATTATTAAGGACCAACCTGGCAGTTCATGTTGTCCTCGGCCTCGATCAGCTTGCCCCTGTACACCTCTCCAGTGTTGGTCTCACAGGTCACAATGTGTCCCTCTGCCTCATGCAGGACTTTGATTGGGACGCCGATGGACATGTTTCAGCTGTGTTCCTGAAAAACAAGGATTGCAGGAAATGTTACAAAATGCAGTCACTGTCACCAACATCTTCCTACAATCTACCTCTACTTCAAGACAATTAAATTACTTCTGTTTTATTTTATTCAAACTGAAAACAAACCACAAATCGGGTGAGTCAATATCAATGTGTTATGTGAATCTGTTAGTTGCATTAGCCATCTTTATGTTGCTTTAACTCTGAGGCTGTACACATAACGTTAATCAGTGTAAATCGTAACTATGGCTTGGGATATTACAATAAACTATTACATATTAATTATATACCTTTAGTAGGATGCAATGTTTCAATACTATAACTCAGACCTGGTAAATATGACCAGTTTTTCTGTTAAAGCAGATCAACTTAGCCGCTAGCTATATTAGCTACATTAGCTAACGGTAGACTTCTATGAATTACAACTACACAACTCTTAAGGTATCGTTATCTAATAAATGTTCAGACCTCCATAGATTATTTTAAAGGAATTACTACAAACTAAAACCTCATGCAACTTAAATACGTAACTCAATTTAACATTAACATTTGATTCTTTACTGAAGAAACTTTGGGTTCTGCAAACAGGCGGAACCATGTTAGCACCGAATGAATGGACTATTAGAAACAACGCAGACAAACACCACTGTTGACTAAACTACGTGATAGTGCGATTTTTAAAAACATAATAAGACGGTTACCTTTATCTTTTCTTGGAAACTGGTATCGTTTGTTGTTTCTTCTTACCGACTAAGCAACGTGCGCTTGTCGCTTTCTTCGCGTACCTTTTGGAGCCTTTTCCGCCTACCCACAATGCCACGGTGGTTCAAAGAATTACTTCCGGTGGTGCCTTGCGTTGCATTGTGGGATTTAGTGTTTTGAGCTAATATATCGTCCCCAGGAGAAAACTCCTGATTTGTTTATGGGGTTATTGTTTGATGTTGGATGGACTAGAACTGAAGGACAAAAAGTGTAATAATAAGCATATTCGTCAAATATTTCAGAGAAAGAACAATACAATCAAAGAAAGTCACTTTAAAATTTTACATAAAATTAACCCCGTTAATTGTTTTATCGCCAAATTTACCGAAATAGATGATTTATGTTCTTTTTGTAACCAATGTGTTGAAACTATTTCACATTTATTTTTTGATTGTAGAATCACAAAAGCTTTCTGGTCAGCTCTTCAGATTCAGATTCAGATTCAGAATACTTTATTAATCCCCGGGGGGGAAATTGTTTTTGTTCCAATGCTCCGTGCAAAGTAGAAATAGAAATACAGCATGAATGGAAACAAGAGATAAAGATGAAGATATAGATAAAATACTAAAATAGACAATGAAATAAATAAAATAAAATATTAAAGTAGACATTAAAATAAAATAAAATAAAATATTAAAGTAGACATTAGAATAAAATAGAATAAAATAGAATATTAAAGTAGACATTAACATTAAATAAAATATTAAAGTAGACAATAAAGTAAAATAAATAATAAAAACAGTAAAGTAGACAATCTGAAATATATACAATATACAATGAAATGGTTGTAGCATTATAAATGAAATAAGAATGAGTAATTATATTGTGTGATTTGTTTTATAAATAGCCAAATGAGTCCGATCATCAGAGGGAGGAGTTGTACAGTTTAATGGCCACAGGTAAGAATGACTTCCTGTGGCGCTCAGTGGTGCATTTAGGAGCAATCAGTCTCTGGCTGAAGGTGCTCCTCTGTTCGACCAGAGCGTTGTGGAGAGGGTGAGAGCCATGCTGAAGTATCGCCCGCACCTTTGACAGCATCCTCCTGTCTGACACTGCTGTCAAAGGGTCCAGCTCCACCCCCACAACGTCACTGGCCTTTCTGATCAGCTTGTTGAGTCTGTTGGCATCGGCTACTCTCAGTCTGCTGCCCCAGCACACCACAGCAAACAGAATAGCACTGGCCACCACAGACTCATAAAACATCCTCAGCATAGTCCGGCAGATGTTAAAGGAGCGGAGCCTCCTCAGAAAATAGAGGCGGCTCTGTCCCTTCTTGTAAAGGACTTCAGTGTTCTTAGTCCAGTCCAGTTTATTGTCTATGAACACACCCAGATACTTGTAGTGTTCTATGATGTCCACGTTATGCCCCAGGATGGATCTCCATTTTTTCAACTCTGCCAATATCAAATACTCCTTTACATTAAGAGATATCATCTGCTACTACAATAACAAAAATAACAAAGATTTTGAATTTTTACAATCCTTCATGCTAAATTTTACATTCACAAACAAAAATTTGCCAAATCTTGCCCCAATTTTAAAACCTGCCTCTTAGAATTTGATTACACTATGAAATCCTTACATTTAATTGAAAACAGTAAAAGTATCAAACTTACTGCTCATTATGAAACGTTTTTCCCATCCTCTGACTAAAAAATGTGTCTTATTTTTATTGTCCTGTTATACTGTCTTTATGTCTGTACCAACACTTTTTAGAGTCTTGTATGTATTTTTTGCATTGTCTCATTTGTGGTGTACCTGCTTGTTAACACTTTATTGTTCAATTAAACAAGCACAATAACCCCATAATTATTATTTTTTTGTTTATTTTGTGTATGACGCCAATGAAAATTTGACTGACGCTCTGTTTTCCTGACCCTCGGTCATCTCTGTCACCATACAGCAAGTTTTTGCATAGATTTACATGTAGTTCAGTCAGGCTTAACTCAATAGAGGGACACCCAGGATAGTTTTTATTAGTCCTAACACCCTCCAGCATCATATATTAAAAGCATAATTTCATGGATTTAGTGGAACTTTTTTTTTTCAAGGTCAAAAGCAAAGTGTCAGTGTTTTACAGTCATGGTCTGTGTAAAATGGTGTTAATATTGGATGGTCTGTGTGTGACTATCCAAGATATTTGGTGTCTTTTCCTAAGCTTTGGTGGTAAGTCTTTCAAATAAAACACATCTTCAAAGGAAATTTGAATGTATTATATCTGTATTTTGGGGTACTACTACCCAAAACCCATTTTTTAACCACATTTTCCACCTATAGCTGCGTCTACATCTGTTATGTGTATACATTCTTGTCTTGTATAAACATATTATAGCTATATATATATATATATATGTTTAGTATCTACAATATCATCATCTTTCGTTGTAGGTTTGACACCTATGTAGGGGATCGTAGCACGGGGGAGATGAAGGGTTGACGTGGAGATATGGAGTGTGTGTGGGCTGACTGCTTCTATTAGCAACTTTGAGCATTTTACTCATATTATCATTATCTTTTTTTAATTTACTTAAAGCATTTCATTTAAATTTAAAAGCAATATGGAATGCTGTGCCTCTTGATGATGTGCCAAAAAGAGACACCCTGTAGGCATCTTAAGAGTCTTAGATGGACTGGCCCCCTCCACTGACTATCCTGGGAGATAGAAAACACATGTGGGGCACTGATGGACACTTCTAATCATTATATTCATTCCCACACATTTCTGACCCTGTTCTTCAATTGTTGGAGTCAGGTTGCAGGCAATGTTGTAAAGGACCTGATTGCTCCATAGCCTGTGCAGAGTGCAGAGATATGTGCATGAATATGCCAGCACAACTGGTGTCATTTAAGGTCTCACTGTGAGTGCGGATATGCATCATGGTTGTCATGGAAATAGAAATTGGTGTGTGCAGAAAATTCAGTGATAATATGGTTTATAACCTAACCTAACCTTTGTTTGGATTCAAAAAAGGTCCTTTTGGGTCTGTACCTGCCAAAGTGCACATATACACTGAGAACAGTTCATATCTGATGGTTGTATGTGAAAGAACATCCTGGAAAACCAATGTTTAGACATAAATTCCACAAAAATAGCATGTTTAGAAGCAGAGATATAGATATATAGATTCTATGTAAACCAACAACCTCCCGCACACATACACTAACATCACGCATGCTGTACATTTAGACTTTTAGATATTTAAACAGGTACAAATGGAAATTTGCCTTTTCATTTGTCCCCAGAGTGGTGTCTCACTGAAGCGAAGCCTATACACCAGATGTTTCCTGTATGTTGTGGGTCCATGTCTTCATCACATCAGCCTGAGAGAGAACAGAAATAGAATCCTAGAATAAACATCGCCTACAAACAAACGTGTTATTAAATTATTCTGCTAATTTGCTTGTACTTTCTCAGATGACTCATATATATTTTGCATGCCAATGTCACGCTTCCTATATAGTATTTTATCACTGAATAGCACACTATAAAGACAACCACTGGATTGTTTCTTGTCGGGGCATCATACCATCATATACCCTGCCGGAGCCTTGTGTGTGGTTTTTAAGACAGATGATGGGGTCTGTGAGGTAGATTAGGTGGCTGTTATTGTCCGTACCTTCAGCAGTCTGTTGTTTATTTGGGTTTTTTTTTATTTATTGTGCTGAAATGACTCAGACGTGAATCACCCATAACCACATAATTTTTATAACCCTTATCTCATGCTTGTCAACATGGTGCAAAAAAAACAAAGCATTAAAATTAAATGGCTTTATTCATTTTAATATCCCTGGGCATGACCACAAAGTATAACAACCAATATGCATTATTTTTGAATAAACACACAGTACATGCACCGAGTACATACCCATGTATGTTTACTCCTGGAGACATGTCTGTGGCATTGCTTTAAGGCATGCAAATGTTGCTTAATGCAGGCCTTCCCCACAATGAGAAGGCTTTTTAATGAGGAACGAGAAAGCATAATGGCATAATAAAAGACATCATCCAATGAACCTTCATTTGATTTCCATTGCATTAGCCTCATTGACTGGCGTCAGCAGCCAGGCTACTCTGTAAACACCTCTTGCTGAGTAGTCTGCGGCCATGTGTATGTACTCTACGTGAGTGTACGTGTGTTTTTCATGGTGTCTATTTGTACAGGCTCAACTCTGAAAGTAGCCGCACTACAGACATATGGAGTGATATTTGAATAGATTAAACAAGCTCTTTGTTTTGGATGGTTGGTAACTGGCCTGTATACATTGGGTGCCTTTGACGCATATGTCACATAGCTGTTGAGCCAGCAACGGACACGTGTTGCCTGGCAGTTATCAAATCACTCATCAAACTAGCAACATCTAATGTTCTGTAGCTATCCTGCACTTTGAGAAATGACTTTTTAACTGATCTTTACACAAGAGATGGTGCTTCAGTGTCACTGATATCCCCTAAATGTTTTATGGTTCATTCAGGCCATTAGTCACAACTCCTTGTAGGATACACTTCAGTCCATGGGTGCTTCATCTATAACAGTATGGAGTCTGTGGTACGTATCGGGTGAAGTCAGGCAATTTGTGACATCAGGTAAAATGAGACAAATAAGATTTTACATCCTGGGCTCTTTAAATATCCACAGCCAGTCGCCAAACATGTTGCTTTTTATCTAGAAATGTCATTTACACGAAACAATCATTTTGGCGGTCTGAGATAACTAGAATGAGCAGAGCAAATATTCACAGAATCGCTGGTCCCAGTAATTGCATGATAAGCTACGTGACATGTTGTTCCTCTTTTTGGTAAAAAGAGCCCACAACAATAAGGGTAGTTATACCATTACAACAAAAGTGGTTTGAGGGTGTTGAATTTTGTTAACTGTTGCAGCAGTGGTTCCCATGTGGTGGGTCCAAAAGTGGGTCGCGGGTCCATTCTGAATGGACCACAAGTGACCTGCGTATGTGTCAAGTTTGTAAAAAGACACTTTATTTTGAAATATAGTGATTTTCCAGCACAGAGCTCTAATTTGAAGTGCTGTTTCCTGCTGTAGAGTGAGTGACTAATGGACAGCTGCTTGACAGAGACAGCAAACTAGCTCAATGACATGGCCAAACACAAGTAGGACGCTGAATATATTAAAATGCGTGGACCTTAAACTACTGACTAAGGAGAAATCTGGACCCTGAAGCTGGATCAGTTTGGAATGACTGTTTTACAGGGAAGGGTTTTGAGTGAGTTCTTAAGTTAGGTAGCATTAAGTTAGGTAGCATTAATGATTTAATGAATTAATGAATGAACTAGTAAATGGATTTAACCATTTAAAAAACAAACATGACTGTCCCACTTTACCTTACCAGCTGTCCTATATTACCCGAACATGTTATCAGAGTGAGGTTGGGGTTTTCGATGTGCTTAAAGGTCAAAAGTTTTTCAAGAATTTTACAAGGCAATGTATTTTCTATATAGAAATACACTGGCTTGCGAAAGTATTAACCCCCCTTGGCATTCTCTCTATTTTGTTGCCTTACAACCTGGATTTTAAAAGGAATTTTGGGGGGGTTGTATCATTTGATCTACACAACATAATTACCACTTTGAAGACGCAAAAAAAAAAATAAAATAAATTTTGAAACAAACAAGAAATACAACAAAGAACAGAAAACATGAGCATGCGTAATTATTCACCCACGCCAAAGTTAATTCTTCGTACAGCCGCCTTTTGCAGCAATTACAGCTACAAGTCTCTTCGGGTATGTCTCTATGAGCTTGGCACATCTAGCCACTGGAACGTTTGTCCATTCCTCATGGCGAAACTGCTCTAGCTCCTTCAAGTTGGATGGATTCCGCTTGTGTGCAGCAATCATTAAGTCGTACCACAGAATCTCAATTGGATTGAGGTCTGGTTTCTCCTTAAACCACTGGAGTGTTGCTTTACCAGTGTGTTTAGGGTCATTGTCCTGAAGGTGAACCTCTGTCCAAGTCTCAAATCTCTGGAAGACTCAAATAGGTTTCCCTCAAGGATTTCTCTGCGCCATCCACCTTTCCTTCAATTCTGACCAGTTTCCCTGTCCCTGCCAATGAAAAACATCCCCACAGCATGACGCTGCGACCACCATGCTTCACTGTGGGGATGGTGTTCCCAGCATGTTGACAAAGGACAAATACATCTGCACACACCGCTTTTCAGTTCAAGGCACTGCATAGCAGAGACACATAGCAAGTTCTAAAAGTTACACTCAAGGTAGACTTAAGGATTTTACGTGGTTTTCTGGGTAATCTAAAGAAAAAAAACAGCAAACCAATAAGTATTTAAGACTTTTATTTCTCCAGTAAATAAAAACAGTGCAGATGGCCACTGGGCTACAAAAGGTGACCTGATGCAACATTATAAAAAAGCAGTTCAAGAATTTAAATGTTTATTGTGCATTGCACAATACAGTACAATTGATAAAGCATTGTTTCCTGCACATTAAAATGCACATAATTTAAAAGGCATGCAAACTAAAAAAAGAACATTTATCTGGGAGACAGAACACACTGACAAAGATGTTATTGTATGTCAAGAAAATGTAAGCATGAGCCCATTTTTAACATCCACATGTTGTGTGCTTGTAGATGCGATCCAACTCAGACATGGTTGATGAGAAAAAGTGATAAATCAGGCCAAGATGTTCCCTGGCAACCAGTTTAAGTGACTTCAGATAGCTATTGATTTGCTAAGGTTTCATTAACCCGTGTTCATATTGTCATGTTCACACATTGTCATCTGTTTTATGGCAATAGAAATATACTTTAAATACCTGAATATCTTTCTAAACACCTTAATATCTTTGTCATGAGACTTCTGTAAGCTCTGTTGAGTGGACACAGTCCGTCTGTTTTAGGGAGAGAGCGTGAACATTCACAAAAGTAATGCAACTTTCACTGTCTTTCACCTCCAAAACATCTGTTGCCCCCCCAAGGTATGTGACCGACTGGGCTCCATCCTGAGCAAATCCCATGATGCACGGCTGCTGCTGCTTTGCTGGAAGGGTGTTGCCCTTTATTTGGTGTCCGTTGGGTATGTAGCTGCTTGGTGCTGCATCTAAGTTTGATGTCCAACAGCAAGAGGCTTCGTGAGCAGCTTTCGGTGGAGTTCGCTCAGGACTGGGGTCCAGGACGTAACTAATCACTACTGTACCACATGACGAACCCTCTCTACTGGCACGGGGGGAAGTCCGCATGATACTGCTGCTCCTAACACCTCTGCCATCACCAAACCCGTGTCCATCCCTCTGCCCGAGGATGTGCTGGTACAGGATCCTCCGAAAGGTCTGTCTGAACTCCCGAATGCGGTAAGCATAGATGAAGGGATTCACGACAGAGTTGGCATGGGAGAGGATGATGGCGATGTTCATCACCCAGATATGTGCGCGCTCACAATCCTGACACAGGTGGTTGAAGCAGTTGATGATGTGCAGTGGAAGCCAACACAGAGCAAACAACCCAACGATGATGGCCAGCGATTTGGCAGCATGGACTTCCTTCTGCAGGGTGGAACGAGATGAGCTTGACGATGTGGTTATCACTCCAGGAGCAGGTAAGTGCGCAACTTTAAGCCCTATCATTCGGAGCTGGCGCCGAGCGGCCATGAAGATGTGGGCATAGATGACCAGCATGACGAACAGGGGCACCAACACACAGCCGAAGAAATTGAAATAGACCATGTAGTCCAGGCTGACCACTCTTTCAAACAGGCACTCCGTCAAGCCTTCACGACAGGGGCTGATGCTGTCTGCGGCGGTGGTGTTCGAACCTGTATAACAGAAGACAGAGGTGATTTATTGTCAGTTTTGTCTTTTAATAATAATAATGTTTCTTTCACAGCAGAGAGAATTCTACATATTCGTAAAACATTTTTCATATATTCCAGGCAATGTGAATGGTTTAGGTTTCTCTAAGAGCCACTTAGCTGGATTGAAGGCAATGCGAAAATGCCAGATGCATTTCATCTAATTCTCAGCATTGAAATTAATTTGAGCACTTCTCTCTGGAAATACTGTTCAATACAAATGCATTTCTACATTTTCCCTAGGGTGCCTTTCTTTATGCATTTTCACCCCCTCAATAGGTCTCAGGATATTGAAAATGGTTGCTCTAGTAAGAGACTTGAAGCACAGTTTGTTTTGATATGCATTTACTTTGATTAACTCTTCCAAAATTCTGATTCTAGCTTTAAACAACCAACAGCGAGACAAGTTTGAACCCAATACTCAATACACTGTGACAGATATCACAAAATAAGTCTCCCACCTCCGTTCCAGCCCAGCATGGGTGTCAAGCCGATGCCCACTGAGAGAACCCAGCACAATGCGATGATGCCCTTCGCCCTCTGCCCTGTCACCAGGCTGCTGTACCTAGAAGGTGAAGCAGAGCACGGTGATACATTAGGGCTGGTTGTTCTGTTGTATCTAATCTCAGTGTGATAGTATCCCCTTGAAGCAAAGTCAATATTTGATGATTTAAATGAGCAGAAAATGGTTGTGTATTCAAGCCTAAATGCACTATTTGCCTAATAAGCCAAAGCAAGAGATGACAATGTTTATATTGTTGCACCACTGGGTTTTGAATACACTGCAACCACTTACACAAATCTGACCAGTACCAGTTCTTTTGTCTGCTGATTAAAGACGCATCAAGAATTTCAAATATATAGATCCATTCTGATTTTGCAAAGGTCGTTTTGTATGTCCTTTTTTTCCTTGCATGTTTGGTTTCATCCACATTAATATGTTTATGTTTTGGTTTCAGGTAGTGTGAGTAGTAAACGTAGTGTGAAATGTTGCTCCATGACTCCGCAAACAGTTGAGTGAGTGTGCATTCATCTGCAATAATGGGCACTTCCTTCCCACACTGTAATTTACCGGCACACTTCTTCCTCATCTGAGTTCTGACGCTAATGCAAAGCTCTGAAGAATTTGTTATTCAGTCAGGTCATGCAGGAGCTTCTGAGAAATGCAGTGAAATACAGAAATGACAAATATTAATGATGGTGGTTTGCTGTAAATGTAATTTGAGTGAAATGATGAGGACATTTATTTTACAGTGCAATCTCTGATAGGATTATGTGCACTTAAAGGGATAGTTCAGATCTTATGTGGGATTATATGAGGTCAGTGTATTACCTACAGTAGATGCTGGTCTGCACGTCCCCAGTTTGGAGAAGCAGGCAGGAGCACCACCGCGGAAGCTAAGCAATGTACTGCTGTGGATGGGGGGCAGCAGCAAAACTTACTTTGGTAACACTTTACTTGAAGTTATCTACATAAGGGTGACATGACACTGTCATAACTATGACATGACAGTGTCATGAACTTGTCATAAACATTATGTACATGTCATAAACGTTTATGACTGCTGTCATTAAGTGTCATTCAGTTTTTGTAATGACAAGTTGACATTGTTTGGGTTGTCTTGATTATGACAACTTGACATTATTTAGAGTGACATTACCAGAAGTTGTCTTTGTCATGACAAGTTGACATTAAATTTGTTTGGTATGTCCCTGTAATGACAACTTGACATTAACCAGGACGACATCACCAGAAGTTGTCTTTGTCATGACAAGTTGACATTAAATTTGTTTGGTATGTCCCTGTAATGACAACTTGACATTAACCAGGACGACATCACCAGAAGTTGTCTTTGTTTGACATTAACCAGGACGACATCACCAGAAGTTGTCTTTGTCGTGACAAGTTGACATTAAATTTGTTTGGGATGTCCTTATTATGACAACTTGACATTAACCAGGATGACATTACCAGAAGATTTGTCATAACAATAATAATCATTATGTCAACTTGTCATAAACACAAAAAGAGGTGCATTTCTTGTTAATGTCAAGTTGTTATGACAAAGACATCTTCTGGTAATGTCATCCTGGTTAATGTCACGTTGTCATTAAAAGGACATCCCAAACAAATTTAATGTCAACTTGTCACGACAAAGACAACTTCTGGCAATGTCACTTTGATCAATGTCAAGTTGTCATAATCAAGACAGATTCAGATTCAGTTCATTTACTGGTCTCAGAGAAATTTGACTTGGAACTAGGGGTCAGCATACACATACATACAATCAACATATAGTCACCAACAATGTCAAATTGTCATTAAAAAAACGAATGACATTTAATGACAGCAGTCATAAACATTTATGACATGTACATAATGTTCATGACAAGTTCATGACTGTGTCATGTCATAGTTATGACAGTGTCATGTCACTCTTATGTAGATACCTTAAAGTAAAGTGTTACCCCTATTTTAGCCACCCCAAAAATTCAATATCAGTTTAAGTGTATGCTATATTAAGAGTATTTTCACCTCTTACCTTCAGCAATGTTTGATAGGGAACTGACATTTTTATATTGCTCTCTTCAAAGCCAGACTCCATTGAGAAAAACAGTAATTTAACATTGCTGAACACAGGAGATGCTGGCCTACCTCTGCCTCTGTCAGTTAGTGTGTTTGTGTTATTGTGTGATTTTGGCCTTTAAGATTAGTTTGGATAAACCAAAGTTGCACAATATCACAAACAAACAAACTGAAAAGGCAGAAGTAGACCAGCAGCTCCTGTGTTCTGCAATGTTAAATTACTGTTTTTATCAATGGAGTCTGGTAGCTTTGACAAAAGTATAGATGGGGAACCGAAGCCGTTCCCTGTCAGAACAGGCTGTCTGACGGCAAGGTAAAGCGCCTAAAATATTCTTAATATAGCATACATGTCAACCAATATTACATCTTTTTAGGAAGGACTTTTTTTAAGGAGCTAAAATTGGTTTTGCTGCCCCTTTCCAAAGCAATACTTTGCTTAGTTACCATGGCAGTGCTACTGTCTGCTTCCTCAGAGTGTGGGCATGATGACCGCCATCTCCTGTATGTAATACACTGACCATGGATAAATACATCATACAACCCCACTTTGAAAGATCCAAAATATCTCTTTAAATATATACAATAGCTTTATGGCTGTTAAGTTCAGATGTTCAGGTCTATCATAAACACTGCTTGCATGTAAGCAGGCCATCTGGGCTATTCATATCCACATCACTGGTCCTGCTTTTTAAAAAGATCCTGCTTTCAACATTTCAGTTTCCTCTTTTCATTATTTTTGCTACATCCTCAAGTTATTGGGTATTTTTGAAGACTGCATTGGCAGCATTATTGTGCACATGCTTCATGCTGGCATGAGGAATACACTGGCAAGAAGAATACAGACAGTAAATCAGCATGACAGTATTCTTGGTAACATCACCCTACCTAAAGCCATTGTCCCATGTGACTGGGATCGTTCATGGCCATGGTGGCGGCCAGTCGGCTATATAAAGCCTCCTAAAACTCTGATGAATTATTAGCTCTCTGGTCTTTGGTGCCAGGGGTTGTGGCAGCCGTGTGAGCACACAAACACACACACAGAACCCGTTATGCAACTGCTTATGCAAATGTGTCACCTGCTGTGGCTTACTAGATGAAATATCCTCTCATGGTAGGAGTGAAGAATGCAGCTGTGACTAAACAACAGCGGCTCTGGATACACCCGTATGAACAGTATGAGTCAATGGTGTGTCAAAATGCCTGTTGCAGAAAGAATGGACAAGGGACTTTGCTGGAAACTGCAAAATACGCGAGGCAATTTCAAGAAGTAGAATTTAAATGGTGTTGATTTACATGGATGGAAATGATCAAAGCCTTCAGCACATTTAATCCCTCCAACAGCACACGAGCAGTAACCCAATAAAGCCTGTCGAGACGTATATCTGTGTCTGCCCACAGCCAGCCAGATTAGCCTTAATTAAATAAAATCTCTCTGTGATTCAATGTGTTTCGCTACACTGCATAGTGCTTTGGACGCCTCTCTCATTTGACAGTTTACCCACACGCCTCTGACTTGTTGTGTGTGGAAAAAAGCATTATGTTTAAAATGTGCAACAGTTTATATCCGACAGCAAAAGAAAATCTGCTAAAACATAATTTTCAAATGCAGCCCAATCATCAAGTTTCGGCGAGATGTGTGTGAAAAGTTAATCTGGTTTAAGTGGCAGTGTGGGAAATTGTCTCTGTTTCAGTTTTTAGCCTGTGACATTTCTGTTTCCTCTCACCTGAGTGGGTTCTTGATAGCGATGTAGCGGTCTACAGCGATGGCCAGCAGGCTGAAGATGGAGCTCTGGGTGAGTATGAGGACGAAGCATGCGATGAAGAGGCAGCCAAAGAAGTTGGCACAGAAGCCGGTGCTGATGATGGATTGCGGTAAAAACATCACAGATGATAAATGAAAATACTGCAAAACTAAAAATACATTTTTCCAAATCTAATAAAGACATATTCCTTAAGTTATTGCCCCAAATCAGTCACAGTCACAGAAATTGGTGTGATTTATTACACTTTCACTCAGAACTACACATAATTTAAAGGCCCAGTGTGTAGGATTTAGGGGGGGTATATGTTGTGTTTCTGTTGCCTTAGCACGAGCAGTTTATATCTACATAAAGAGTGTGTCTTCTTCCATTGAAATCGCTATGTTGCACCGCAATGTTTCTAAAGTAGCGCAGATCGGACAGATCGGGCCATTCGCGTTTTTTGCATCAGCCACTGTAGTAAGAGGCCCCTCCGAGACAGGAGTGTCCAAAAAGCACTGATTTTTTTTTGACCAATTTAAATTACAGGGTCCCTTTGTTTTGGAGTGAACACCTCCACGGATAATTTGCCTCCAGATAAAAACCAACTGAATAAGGATCACTGAAGGAAGTTTCAGCTGGTTGCAATCTGCAATCCTCACCACTCAACACCACTACATCCCCCTAAATCTTACACACTGGACCTTTAACTCTTATAAAAAACAAGAAATGAACACACTTTTAAATGAAATAAATGTAATAATACCTAATAGCAATAGCGAAGGGAATTGCCAGTAGTCCCACAGCAATGTCAGCCACTGCCAGTGACACCACAAAGAAGTTGGTGATGCTCTGCAGGTTGGAGTTGAGGCAGACGGCCCAGCAGACCAGGATGTTCCCAGCCACAGACAGGAAAGCGATCACCAGCTCCAGGCCAATATAGACCAGCTGTTCAGTGTTCAGCATTGTTGTGTTTTTGTTCTCTTTTTTGCTTTCTTTGCGCTGTCATCCCACAGACTCAGCTGCTTCACTTGTTTTTAGACAAAATACCTGCTTGCCAAACCACATGGTACAACGTAAGGGAAGCGTGATTGTGTCAAGGGAGGACAGACACAGCAGGAAGTTCCCACTACAAACATGACACCTGCCGAGCCTGACCTATGTCATTCTTTTTACTGTCACTCACACTGGATCAGTCTGTCAGTCTTCCTCTTTGTCTCTGCAAGCATCTTCACCTCTTCAGCTCGGTAAACTTTGCCACAGACAGCGGCAGAATACTGAGGAGGGAGCGTCTGGGAGTTCTGCCCGACGGCTGCCAAATTAAGAGCAGTGTTCTGGGGAGAGAAAGAGAGAGGACACAATCTCAGTGGTCTAGCCTGTATAAACAAATTGCAGGTTACCACACAGGTCAGAAAAGCCATCTATCTCTAGAGGACAGAGGGACAGTTTGTTTTCCATACAGGGCCGAGGCAGACAGCCCAACAATGCGCCTTTTATTTCAGGAAAAGTTTCCCGAAACCTTTCCACACACTAATCATTCCCGTCACTGACATGCTTTCTTCCAACATCGCTGATAGGCTAATTACGCAAATTAAACCCCCTATAAATTTCAAAGCCATTGTACCAACACTGGGACACTTTGTAAAGTTATCTTTGCTGTGTTTTTTTCAGGCTATTTTGCTAAATTCCTCTTTATCGTAAGCAGATTAGGACACATTGTTACAACCTCAGATAACCTCCACAAAGAAAGGAGCATGAGTGAAATGAGGGCCAAGTTACCCAGCTGGGGTACAGCAGCTCAGGGGGGTGAGGAATAAAGACACACAGGTTCACAGATGATATCAGATAATAATAACCAAGGCTGTACTGGTAGATTAGTTAGTGTATTATAATTTATTTCTTTTTGAATTGCTGCAAAGACATTGTCGTGGAAGTTCATGCGGAAGCCTGCTAGGAATTTTAACTGTTAGCTTAGCGTAGCTATACCAGCCTTATTCTGTTTAATTTTCTATTTGCTATTTTTGTCTGTTTGTTTCTTAGTAGTATCAACCAGGACTGGTATGACCCAACACACATAGTCACTTCCTTGCCCAGAGTTAGACTAGAGCAGGAGGAAGCTGATAGTCTGGCTCTGGCTCAAATATCAGCCTTGTTTCCCAGAAATGATGTCTTTACACAACTAATCTGAAACAGCAAGTGCATTTTGAGGGAAATGTTTGGCTGAGCATATTACGTTTTCTCTTAACATACTGTAACTTGGACATGTTGCTAATTAAGGTATCTGGCAAGATACAGAAATGTTGATATTAAACGTATCAGCAAAATGTTCACTGACAACATATTTCAGCTGTTTTCCGCCAAAATAGGTAATTTTCATTAGCCTAGTATTTAATTAGAGAGCCTCCATTATATCACTCATTTAAGTTAAATGCCAAGAAATGGCTTGATGACACCCAAAGATGTGAACGCTGATACATGTAATATTTAACTGTAACGTGACAGTGGATTTTGTCTGTAACCGTATTATATGTGATGTGTTTTTGCTATAATGCAATATGTTATTACCTGTATTACATGCTGTATTTTATTGTTGTTTAAATTTGTCTAGGATGCCTTTTTACAGCGGGTAAAGGGACTGCCAATGAAAACTAGCCAAATCAGTTAATTCAGGTGCATTTACATTCCTTAAAATGTTGATTAATGCTCGCTGTCCCTTTACTTAAATAAATGAATAAATGAATAAAATAGAATAACATCAAATAAAGTATAATAAAATTAAATTAAATTAAATTAAGTAAGATAAAATAAAATAACATTAAATAAAATAAAATAAAGTAAAATAAAGTAAGATAAAATAAAACAACATGACATAAAGTAAGATAAAATAAAATTATATCAAATAAAATATAATAAAATAAAGTAAAATTAAATTAAATTAAATTAAATTAAATTAAATTAAATTAAATTAAATTAAAAAAATAAAATCACAATTTTCCCTAACCTTAACTAAAGTGCTTTTGTTGCCTAAACCTAACACAGAAATCTTGACATGAACCTGAAGTCTCGGTGTCAAAGTCCTGCACTTTGTACAGTACATCCACCATCCTCCCCAACCACTTCCTTCCGAGACCTACGTGGTACATGGATGTTGTGTTTTGTTGCCTGAAAGGAACATTGGCACTGAACATAATCCAGGCAGCGATTACGTTGCCACAACAATGGAATTAAGAGAGCAGTTTAGTAGCATACAAATGAAATTTCTAGTACACATGCACATCAGGTTCTCAGCTAACTCCATAACTGTTGAGCTTGTTCTTTAAGGGATCATGATCAAAAACTGTTTGTTTTTGTTACACATTTATATAAAAACTCTTTCAAAATCATTAGGAGATTTTTTTAAGCTCAATAGATACCATCTCTGTCAGGCTACAATACCAGCATTAACATCTTAAATGAAACAAACAGAAACATACATTAAAAAACTGCTTTTACTTCCTCTGATTTAAGTGGACAAAGCACACAGCAAACATTCAATATGCTGAGGGTGGAAGTTATTCACTACAGTGAAAAGAGCAATTTGTAAATATGACCTAGTTCCTGCCAAGGTCCATACAGTGAGTAACATTTAAGAAGATAAGATTCAAAAAGACTGAATGTCTGATTCTGTGACAACAGAGGTGATGTTGGGACCCATGTGTGACCTATATTGGGTGCTTTATGTCAGCGTATCTCAGAGAACTGAAACTCCCAAACCAATCTTCATTCAATCACACTGCTGGCCAGTTTTTTTTTTCTCCCACTGTGTCAGAATTATGTCAGTAGGTTATCTTCTGATCGCATGACGAGCTCACTGACCTCCTCTCTACTACTCAAATCTTAACACCTGGCAGATTCTCGACCTCCAGTCCGCTCTAAAATGGATGCAGCTTTGCATAAAAAGCTGTGATAATAATATTAATTATTAAATTAACAAAACTAAATTTAGCTATTGGGTAATTTCCCACTGAGTCATATTAAACCACAAAAAAACGGGGGATGGGAAATCACACTTTATCATCGTTCTGCTAAAAAGGGGTGTAATTTGATTTAAATATAGCAGAGCAACTACTTTTTAAGCAGCACTTTTCCTGTCTTCATTTCATGAGAAAGAGATATTCCACTGACATTTACTTCTCAGTTAAACTGGCCAAACTTGTACTGTACCATATAAAGAGAGCTTGTTAAAAGGCCCTAACTGCGCTTTACTGTCCTTACATGGAAATGTAAAGACACATCACTAGTGCCAGTGTTGGAAATGTAAAGAGAACATAAAAAGCAACCACTTGCTTTCCTTCAGCACATTGTTCTTTCATTAATCTCCCTCTGTTGGCTACATATGACCCTGTGGCTTTACCAGCAGTGATCCTGACTGGTAGTGGAGCAAAGTACTTTCTCTCTATTGTTTGCTGTTGAAACCTTCTCACAGGCCAAAGGAATTTAAAACCAGGCTTTATCCAGGGTGTGTGGAAAGCCCTTTAGTAATTTGAAATGTCAAGTGGCTGCAAAAGCCTCTGAACATGCACAAAAAAAGATTCTTCAAAGTAAAAGTGACAGAAAAGACAACTTACATAGCTTTCCCCCAACTCTGAAGTTTACATTCTGAGCCATCACATGCTAAGTCCACTTGTTTAACCTTCTTCCAGTTGACTGCTGGGCAAAAACTACTCCCCTTTATTATGACCCAGGCTATATGTGCCGAGAGGCCTTGGAGGAAGTGATAAGAAAATGCACATCCTGCTGGAGGAGGATCTGTCTCTGCCCTGTCAATCAATGCACCAGCTCAGCTCCACCAAAGTCGAAGGAAAACAACACAAAAAGCTGCAGTATTACTGTTGGCAAAAGTGCTGTGTGCGCTAATGAGGGAGGTGCTGGCATCACATTGTGAAGTCCTGATTGCAGGAGCAGATATATGACAGCAGAGACTTAAGCATCAGCTGAGCCAATACTGAACAAACACTGCAGGGCAAGAGATGTCCAGTGATGGTGAAAGGGCTCCAGCGCTGATCACACACACCAGCCTTAGAAAGTGACTTACATTATGGAGATTGTATGTATTATCAGGCCTATGTAGTTTTTTGTATTTCAGACATCTACTTCATCAATTTATTGGCATAAAAACCCCACAATCCTGACACAGAGAAAGCTTCCATATTTAAAGAATAACCATAACCCTTAAATCACAAAGCAAGACACCTGTTATTAATTTAAGAAAATGTAGAAAATGGTCCCAACATCAACTTAAAAACACATTTAAAACACAGTCTGAACATTTCTTACCTTACTTAAAAGTATGAATATAACACCTGTTTGCACCCAGTCAACAGTTCAGATGTCGGCTGGCAGCGCACAACAGAAAGTAAAAGGTCACAAGAAGGTGATGCGTTTATGGCACAAACTTAAATACAGCGTGGGGAAAAACACACTGAAGTAAAGGAACAGAAACGCGGTAAGTCCTCTCTTAATAGCACCGCTGCTCATTTTCAGTTTAACACTGCGGTCGCGCCATCTACACTTCGGTCTGTGAGAAGTTTGAAGTTGCGCACTGACGAGCTGCAGCGGCAACAGGAAAAAGCGTGGCTGCAGGCGCGCCGCCTCCCGCTCTGTCTCTCCTTCTGTCTCTCTCTCTCTCTCACACACACACACACACACACACACACACAGAGAATTCAATTCAGTTCAGTTCAGTTCAGTAAGCTTTACTGGCATGACATTTCATATGTGTTGCCAAAGCACAATTAGAATTTAAGACACTGGATTTATTAATACAAAAAAACAAACAAAAAAAAAACTCATTAAGTGAAGGAGTAAATAAAAGGCAGTTCAGTCAGGAGCACTTTCATCGAAGAGAACTTTATTTCCATTTGCAGCATTATATTTGGCGGTATGGCTCTGTTCTGGGGCCCCTTTGCCTTTCCTCGGCCTATGCAGAAAGCGTCTTCCACATGCCTACCTGAAAAGCCCAAGGCGGAGAGGAGCCTGGCCTCTCTCCGAAGTCTTTGAAATCTGGCACTTGGGCAGTGACTTGTGGCGTCAGAAACCAGTGCAAAAAAGGCATCCTATAACATCGGCATGATACGTGACCGGTTGCAGTTATAGTTTAACAGCACCAGGCAGCGTAAGGGGGAAACATGGCGAATGTCCGAGTGGAGCGGGTGGTGGATGGCTCTGACAAACACTGATTTTCACCCGAGAGAGCGGTGTTTGCATCCTATAAGATTCTTAAGCCAAACCCTGTTCTTTTTTCCTAAACCTAATCGCGTGCTTTTGTTGCCTAAACCCAACCATGTGTGTTTGTTGTTGAAGGAAAAAAAAAAAAGTCAATTCACGTTGTTGTACTGATGTAGTGCTTTTATTTTGATAGAGACTGTATGTAAACAATAAATTTCCTGTAAGTGTATCTTGAAAGAAGAGAACTTGACATGGTGTCCCAGAACGTCAACAATCAACGCACATCGTATGTGGACCTGGAAAGTCCATGAGCAAAACGTCAATATGTGACAAGGTCAGAGTGAAAATGTGTTGCAGAGAGAGCGCACCTGTCTGCTCTTCCACGTGCAAATGAGGAAAGCATGAGGAATAGAAAGCAGACCTCTCTGCCCTTCCATGCGCCTACATGGAAAGCCTAAGGCAGGGAGAGTAGCAGCAAAGACCCCCCCAATTCACAAGGGCTCATCAAAACTGGACAATAGAAGATTGGAGAAACGTTGCCTGGTCTGATGAGTCTGGATCTCTTCTGCCACATTCAGATGGTAGGGTCAGAATATGGCGTAAACAACATGAAAGCATGGATCCATCCTGCCTTGTATCAACGGGTCAGGCTGCTGGTGGTGGTGTAATGGTGTGAGGGATATTTTCTTGGTACACTTTGGGCCCCTTAGCACCAACTGAGCATGGTTTAAACACCACAGCCTACCTGAGTATTGTTGTTGACCGTGTCCATCCCTTTATGACCACAGTGTACCCATCTTCTGATGGCTACTTCCAGCAGGATAACGCACCATGTCACAAAGCTCAAATCATCTCAAACTGGTTTCTTGAACATGACGATGAGTTCACTGTACTCCAATGGCCTCCACAGTCACCAGATCTCAATCCAATAGAGCACCTTTGGGACATGGTGGAACAGGAGATTCGGATTTGGACAAATCTGCAGCAACTGCGTGATGCTATCATGTCAATATGGACCAAAATCTCTGACGAATGTTTCCAGCACCTTGATGAATATATGCCATGAATAATTAAAGCAGTTCTGAAGGCAAAAGGGGTCCCACTTGGTACGAGCAAGGTGTACCTAATAAAGTGTACTTTCTCCAAGTAGATGTTTCATGTTAGTCTGGTCAGAGAGTGAATCAAAATCTTGGAGTTTACATTTCATTTTTGTACAGAACTTTGTTTTGATGTCTTCATATGTGCTACATTGTGGCAGGAAATGTTGCTCTGTCTCCACCTGTCTCTGAGGACAGAGCTGACACAGCCTGTCTTCTCTAGGCAGCCAGGTCTGCCTGTGTCTGCTGGTCTCTATGGTCAGGCTGTGATCTCAGAGTCTGTACATAGTCAGTGTCTTTGTCAGTTTCTGATCTGTCACAGCAGTCAGATAGTTTGCCATCGTGCACTGTCTGTTGAGGGCCAAATAGCACTGATGTTTGTTTGAGGTTTTTGTGATAGATGTCCAATAGTTGGTGTAGATTTCATTTCCTTTTCTTTGGTTGGGCTGGATTATGTGAGGGTTGTCCTGAGGCCTTGTGCTGTTAAAGGAGGTGAACCTCAGAGCAGCTGGCTGAGAGGACTCCTCTCTATGTTTGTCTCTTGGCGTGTGTGTGTGTGTGTGTGTGTGTGTGTGTGTGTGTGTAGGAGACTGCACTGAGGGGGTCTTCTGGTAAACGGTGACACACAGATGACTGGAAATGACAATAGGCTGTGGGCCAAAAAAATAAAGTGAAAGGGATCAAGAATGAAATCAAAATAGAACACAGTCCAAATACATTACATCTTTTATTTAATCAGACTTCACGTTATTGATTGGTGAACCATAAGAACGTGAAAAGTTCTCCTCTGAGTCTACGTGCACACCCTCCACCTCGCACCTTGTTTGGTTTGTTGTGCATATAACTGTGCACGCAGTCAATCAGGGGAATTGTAAACTGTTTATGTTTGAAGTTTAAGTGATGAAATGCAGCCTACACCACCTCTGGGATTTTGTTGTATGCTCATCCTGTGTGTTCATGGAGCTGCATCATTACTGTATCATCATCATATCATGTATGTAGTTTTGAAACCCCTCTTTAACAAATATTTCTTTCTTAAAGTTCAGCTCACGCACGGATTGACATTCCTCTCTTCCTTTTTATCTCTCTTGTTGCTCTTACTTACCTTATATTGTCTTGAAGCTACTTCACAGCACTTTCCCTTGGGATAAATAAAGTTCTATGTTATGTGATCTGATGTTATCATGTCATCTGTCACAACTTTAATAAGTGCATTTATTTATTATATTTGATTCCAGTTAATAGTTTTCTCTTTTTTGTGTTTTCAAAAATTCGAAAACATTTCGTAGCCATTAAACTTGCAGCTGTATTTGAAAGGTTTCGGCACAAAGAATAAACCTGCCTTTCCTTAAGCTCTTTAGCCACTTTCAGACATTCATTCATTCATTCATTCATTTCTCAGTAACCATCCTGTTACGGGTCCAGGTGTGCTGGAGCCTATCCCAGCTGACAGTGGGCAAGAGACGGAGTACACCCTGGACAGGTCACCAGACTATCGCAGGGCTTTAGACAGATAATTATTGTCTTTGGATGACCAACATATAAGTGATGGCTTGAGTGGTGTAAGGACAGTAGCCTGGTCCTTAACACCCATAAGACCAAGGAAATGACCATTGACTTTAGAAGGGCAACAAGAACAGCCCATCACCCCCCTCCACTTACATGGGGTGGAAGTAGAGAGTGTGGAGAGTCTAAAGTTCCTTGGCATCATCCTATCCAACCGCCTGACATGGACACACAACACCTCAAGCCTTGTTAAAAGAAAGCCCAACAAAGGCTGTTCTTCCTGAGAAAGCTGAAACAAGCACAGCACAGAACCACCATAGAGACCACCCTCGCAAAGTGTATCACAGTGTGGTACAGTAGCTGCACAGTGGCAGAGCGGCAGGACTTACACTGGGTGGTGAAGACTGCACAGCGTGCGGTCGGGCTGGAGGTCCCACACCTGGAAGAGGTTTACAACCACTGTCTGAGAAAAAAGGCCTGCAGCATCTACTACATCTACTGACTATCAGCAATTGGTGTCCATTTATTTATTGAGTAACCACTGCTATTTATTTATTAGCCATTGGTGTTTTTATGTTAGTTTTTATACTGTTTTTATGTATAAGAGAGAGATGCCCATCTTAATTTCGTTGTACTTGTATAACAACAATAAATTACTATTCTATTCTATTAACCCTTGACAAAATAACAGTATTTGGACCAACATATACTGGGCACACTTATATTTTCAGGCTATAGGGTGCAAACGAGAACACAACTGTAGTAAAACTTTTCAACAAAAGGCAGACAAATATGACATTATTTTTATTTATTTATTTATTTATTTTTTTTATATTAATATATATATTATTTATTTACTTTTTTATATATTTCATTTATTTATTTATATATTTATTTCTACAATATTTACAATTTTTACAATTACAATTTAAAAAATTAATTATTTTGTGTTGCTAAAGATGATGTAATCAAGTTTTACACACACAAACACATACGCATACACATGCTACTGTGTGTGTGTGTGTGTGTGTGTGTGTGTGTGTGTGTGTGTGTGTGTGTGTGCCATATATTCCTTCTTGACCCTGGTCCCTTAACTGGTCATCTGACCCAGGGCGTCACAGTAGTGGTTTAGGCACCACACTTGCTACCCTCTTTGTCTTCAGCCACCTTCTCCTCTTTGTCTTCCGTCATTTCCAGCTGAGCAATTTTCTGCTCAGCTTCATTTAAAGAGGCCATGACCTTATCATTCTCCTCTCTCTGCTGCCTGATCTTAGCCAGTTGGGAAGCTCTGGATTTCCTCCTCTCCTGTTTGAAGTAGAGTCGCTCCGTTTCCAGCTGCTCCTCTGCCTTTTTCAAGGCCGCTCGCTGTTCCTCTAGCTGTGATTGATGGGAGGTCTGAGATGTCTCCAGGGTCTTCTTATTCTCCTCCCTCTGTTTTCAGAGAGCTTTTCTTATCAGGCTCAGTGAATGATTCATTGCCTGAATTTTAGTGATTCGACTCTTGAGCGGGCATCAAATTCTGGCGTGTCCGTGTCAAGCAGTCTCACTGTAGTGTTTCTAGCTGCTGCACATGCCCGCCTGGTGGCACAGACCTCCCACTTCATCGAATCCAGCTCTGTTTGAAGGGTCTTTTTCTCTCTATCTTGGTCTCCAGCTTTTTCTCCGCACAGAGCTCCAACTTCTGTGCCTCCAGTTCCTTAATGACGACCTCTTTCTCACCATTTATCTGCTTGGTTTTGACGTGCAGATTGTTGTTAGCAGTGGTTCACTCCTTGTGCTCTTTCTGAACTTGAGCCATCTTGGTCAGCTTTTTCTTTGCACAGAGCTTCAACTGCACCATCTAGGGTCACGTCTCAGTGGATGAAATTTGGAAATGATTGCTTTAATATTGCTTTAAGAGGGTGTGGCCTATTACAATAAATTTAAATTCTGAGACATTTCACATTCACAGCAAATCACCAGTACGTCCTACAGAGCCGAAATTTCTTCAGCACATCCACTGAATTGTGACAAAGTTTATCTCACTGCAACGTATAGTCAATTCAGAAGTCCGTCACTCTATATTTTTAAGAATATGGAAAATTAATTAACATCTATATCCACAAAAAGTCTTCATTCAATTGCAACCAAAATTGACACACACATTCTTTGGTGTCACGTTTTAAATGGCGTTCAGGTCGCTTTAACGGTTAGCCTGCAGTGATATTCAATTACTTGTTGTAATTTCTACTGTATGCACAACATTTTCTATTTCATGATAATCTTTAACCAAATGTCACCAAACCGGTAGAAAAAGATTTCTGCACACTTACATCTCTGCAGTGTTCCACTTTATTGTTGAACTTTCAGTCTATTTGACCTTCATCAGAGCATAGGCAATCATTACAAAACTTGCAGGGTATGTTGAACAATAATGATGAACCACGTGTGAAATTATTTTTGAAATCGGTCAATAGGGAAGCACCAGTTCCAAACAAGTGCAACGGCCTTTTGCAACATTTCGCTATAAATCAATGAGGGTTTGTTCAAACATCACCAAACTCAGTGGACTTCTTTAACTGAGCCATTAGAGCATGTCACCAAAATGTTTCTGCACTTGACCAATAGGAAGCGACAGTTTCCAAAGAAGAGCGTGGTCTGGTCGAGATTTAAACGCAAACGAATGAGCATTTTTGTGACTGTGATAAAACCTGTTGTTTATCTTTAATACAGGCAGGAAGTTCCATGCTGGCTTGAACCCTGGGATTGCTGCTTGCAGCTATATCTATACTTGTTTTTATGACATCTTGTGTGCTAAATAAATTCAAATTTAAACACGGGTGTATTTCCAGGTGGCAATTGGGCCCCCTCACCCCATAGGCCCCGGTGCAACCACACTGCCAGGGCTGTCCATATTTACGCCCCTGGTGAAGACCCAATTACAGAAGTTTACGCAGTCCATTGTTAGTAAATGATAAATATAACTAAGGAAGTATCAATAATACCCATATTTATTAAGAGGAACTGTCAGGTTTACACAGTGACTTAAATGGAGCTGCCGTACACGTCAGCATCGGTCTCACTGTGGATCAGTCAGATCTATGATTCATCACTTCTGAGTAAGGTTTTCTAATGACAAGCAAATATGTTTTGGGTGGTTGCCAGAGAGATTTTAAAACCCAGAGTAGGTCTCCTGCTGAAAGTCTTCAGATTTAGACTACATCTTTGTCCTCTGTACAGAACATGTGCGTCCTTAGTCTGTACACAATCAAACACTCAGAACAAATAAAGCTGAGAAACAGGGTATGAACAAACAAGAACATAGCAACAGCACAAGTATGTTACAGTGTGCCGATGCTATTTAAAGCAGTGATAACTGAGGGCAAAGCATTTTTTTTTTTGCAGAGTAGTGTCTGTATCTATGGCCAGAGGGGAGAAGGGTGAGCATGGGTCGATGGGCTGGTCAGTGCTCTATGAGTGGTGGCAGTGTGAATGAGGGCTGAAAGACATGTTGGTGAATTTCAGGAGCTGGTATGTATGGTGAAATAGCAGGTGGCTCAGCACAGGAGGATGGGTTCAATAATGACGTTACAGAAGGAGCAGGTTTGACTGAGGGAGCCCTAAGTTTGCGGATGAGTCTTGATTCTTCTTTCATGTCACAGAGATTATAATCGACAAAGTAAATAAAACATTTCCCGAGACAAACTCTGTGCGTAATTCACCAACACTGCAGCACTCTATCACAGATGGGACTGAAGATGCGTCAGTAGGGCTGGACACTGTTTGCTCTATGGATAGCAATTTTATTCCCTGTGAAGATTTCCTGTTCACAAACACGGCTTATCATTTCTTATCATTTATCCAAACTGTGAAACACAAACTCATCCTCAAGGATATTTGCCAAGGGTGACCACGGATCTGTGAACACACCCAAGCCCCCCTAGTGTCTTACCAGATGGCCTCCAAGATAAAAGCAGTGATACTGCATTGGTTAATGCTGCTGCCTGCAGAGGAGCTACATCACCTGATTTGCTCTCTGCAGGATAAAACTGGTACTCTTAAGAGTCTTCCTGCCAGAAGCATGGCAGATTAAAGCGAGCCTGCTGTATGTAACTTTAACTGAACAGCAGCTACTGTGACTACAAGTGAGAATTATTTAACAATAAATGCTAACACTTAGCTTAGCAGTAGCATATAGAAAAGAGTCATGAAGTTAGAGAAATTTAAAAAATATCAGTTGTACAGCAACATCTAGTCCCATCTATGCTAACTTTAGCTAACGTTAGCCACCTTGACTGGTCATACCAGACCACTTATGCTATAGGCTGTGAAAGCCAAACCGTTGAGTGTATTCAACTGAACAACAGTGTGTTTTCACCCTGAGTTCATCACTATATTTATAAGAGAATGAGTCTGCTATTTCGTCTTTTAAAAGTTGTATAGTCTCGACAAAGGAAAAAGTCTGGAGGATCAGTAAAGTGATCCTAGACACAGAACACAGACTCATAAAGAGAGTGGTAAAAAATTGGTTTTCTTCCCAGGATTATGAATGTGGCCGTAGAGGAAAATCCGGAGAATGGAGGCTGAAGGAAGTGGGCTGATGACAGGGGAGCAAAACAAGGTTGGAGAGGTTTGGCTGGCTGGGAGCGTGGCAGAAGGACAAACAGGCGGGCAGGTAAGTGAAAGTCTAAATTGAACTCACAATTCAACAGTGGCTTGAAGCTTGACTGTGCCACAGTGGTAGACTCAACATTCTGGTGAGGACTGGAGAGGAGAATCGGTGTTTTATAGTGCAGGGCTGATTACTGGATGGTTCTCAGGTGAGCAGCGGGGAGCAGGTGAGCTGAATGAATGTAATCAGGAACCCAGGAGAGAGAAGGCCATGACAAAAAGCTCAAAAAAGAAGAAAGGACCAAGGCACTCTTTGGGCAAAATGTTAAAAGTGCTGGTACATGTTGAGATAAAAATGGGTAACAACCCACACATAGTGGCACAGAGAGCCTTCTACACGTTGTAACCTGAAGCACAGTTTCCCCTTCAGTAAACTGCAAAGTGCTAACACCTGGTGATTGCAAACACCTGAGCAAGAGGCCAGAAGACAAGTGACAAATGTAAAGTATGATCACTAAATGGCTTTACAATGTGTCTAGAGGGGAAAAAAATAGTAGGACAAAATACACAACAATGTAGTTGTACAAACAAAAACACAGTAAAGAAAAATGAACTTTTAATAATAATAACTTTTACATGAGTCAGGGAACTCCTTGGATATAAAAGGAAAGTGAGAGCTAGAGATGAATGCTATTATAAATGATGAATCATTGGAAGATCTGTGTGAAGGGGGACATAAAGTAACGAATAGCACACTATTGAAAGAGTTCAACTGGAAATTAAAAATGAGATATTTTAAAACATGTCTCATTGTGTCAAAGTATGATAGCAGTGACACAAATCTGTGCTGGAGGGATTGTTAACAGGTTGCAGATCTCACACACACATTTTATGGCACTGTTCAAACTTGAAGACATACTGGAAAGGGATTCATACACAGGTACTCACCACTTTGAACACTGACTCCCCATAAGACCTATTGTTTTTTTTTATTTTAGGAGCAACCCCCGATGGAGCAATGGGTAAGAGAAAGGCTTACTTGCTGCATATTACACTTGGCTGAAACCAATGCCTCCCACTCTCCCTCAGTGGCAAGACAGGTCAATGAAAGTGTACTCAATGGAAATATAATAGCAAAACTCGTAATTAAACTCGTAATAATTACCTATTTTATAATAATAAAGTGCTGTACTGATTTAACTGAGTTTGGCCAAAACTGATATCAACTTCCTATTTTAT
The DNA here is from genome assembly GCF_006386435.1 of Epinephelus moara. Taxonomy (NCBI): domain Eukaryota; kingdom Metazoa; phylum Chordata; class Actinopteri; order Perciformes; family Serranidae; genus Epinephelus; species Epinephelus moara. The sequence continues at coordinate 17,277,693 of NC_065514.1, read as the reverse complement.
TTTATTTTGCTTAATTTAATTTAATTCAATTTAAATTAATTATAATTTATTTTATTCTATTTTATTTTTGGCAATACTAATCAACTAAAATTTTGTTTTTTGTTAGACTTTTTATGCGGAAGCACGTTGCCATGATTTCTAATTTGTATGTTCCTTTGCCTAACTGTGAATACTTTTATCTATTTCTTGACATAGTAACATTGCATAATTCAGATTTCAATAAACATTTTGTTCAGAAATTATTCACTCTTTCACATGCATAGATGAAATTCACGCAGACATCAGGAAAAATTACACGAACATGTAAACTATTTGTTGTATTCATGTCGAGTTTATTATGTCATGCTGTGTAGGGCGAGAGATATTTCACCGGAAAAGCTAAAATTAAAAAAAAGAAATCCAAACACGTCTTTCTATGTAGATACAAGGAGATTTTATTTAACATTTTTGTGTACAAACATAGGCTGCAAATGCCTTCCAAACATGTTTGCCCTCAGAATACAGTATTCCTTTGTACAGTTCTACAAGCAGAACATTGAATATTGAACAGGAACAAGAGTTCAAAGAAAGTCAGGAAGGTAAAAAGAGAAAAGTGTTTGTGGTTGGTCAGCAAGTCTCATCCTCAGCTTTACGTTACGTGTCGAGTAAAATAAAACTAGCATATCTCCAGAGTAGTCTAAGGTCAGTTTGATGTCGTAGAAGTGGCAGCAGAGGGTCGTTTGAAAGCATTATGGAAACGTAGTGATAATAACCAGAGTCATGTACAATATATGGAGATCTGTAACTTTCATATAGAGCAATATGTTCCATATCTTCCACAGAAAATTAAACCTTTGTTTTATTTACTTGTTCATGTACAGAGGGACTGAGGTTATGGAGGGTACATGCAGTTACACTGACAATCAACAGACCAAAAACAATGCAGATTTTTAGAGCAATATAAGACTCTTTTTCTCCTCTACCACACACTGACAGCTCGGCTTTTCAAAGAGACTAGAGGCTCAACCCTTCGACGATCGCACGTCAGTGGACGCCACAATAAATAAAACGGAAACCAAATAACTCTCTAGTATAATACATATTATACAACTCCATGGAAAAGTGAGGGAAGTTTGAATCTACCTTTTTTAAATTGACAAGAACACCTGCATCTGCTATTCAGTTATCTAAATCAGATAGCTAAACGATCACAGTGGCCAGTCTGTTGTACAACACATCTAAGTACAGAGATGAGCTGACGATGCAGGAGCAGGGGGCGGGTTCGAAGGTGTTTGTACACAGTGGTTCTGATTCTGGGACAAAAGAGAGCACACCATATAAAGACCATTTTTTCTAACATTAATTCAGCTTTAGATGATATTATATCATAAATAAATAGATCCCGTAGACCTCCTTATACCAAACAGGGACAAAGCATAAATAAATAAGAATAAAAGGCATTAAAGGAGCTAAAACTTTAAGAGCCAAAACAAGGACATGGGCAGGAAACGCTGTCCTTTGCCCCGTTACGACTGACTTTAACACAGCTTCAGTTACAGCATCACAGTCAGACTAAGGTGGCAAGCAGAGCGGGTGTGTACAGTATGAGCTAAGACCATGCTTAAGGTTAAGGTCCTGTCTTAGTCTTTAAGAGATGAAAGGTGTGTGGCTGTCCTCAGCAAAGGCAACAGGAGACTGAACGTTTCAGAATACCACAGGCGCTAAACGAAAAAAGTGTCGAGGCACGTTAGGGTAGAGTAGTGTAGGCAATTGGGACTTGTTATAAAGGTGATGGATGGATGTCTCTGTCTCACATCCTGACACAGACATGATGACACAATGTGTGCATGCTACAGTCGGCCAAAAATTAGTGGAAGTACATAAAAACTGGGACTGAAGGCATGAAGACTTTCAGTTATTTATGGGGTCGATACAATAATGGCGTTTGAATCTATATCATCATATGAGTGTAAATGTCATTTAGAGAGCTGATATGTATCCAAAGGAAAGACTCCTTCTTTTAAAAAGTCTTAAGACATTTAAATGTGTTATTAATAACATTTAGGCCCCTTTTACATTATCTTGAACATGGACACAACCACACACGAGCCCTTATCAGATCCACTAAACTGGTCAGTTGGTTATAGTTTTATGCCGATGATATAAACGGGAAACCAACCATGATATTTACCCTAAAGGAAATGTTCACTTTTCAGTTGTGAACCCGTCCTTTGAATTGCCAGAGAAGGACATACTGTAATAATGTAAACCAGTTACTCAACCAACATCCCAAAGTCTATGATGACACATTTGCGAACAAGACAGCAATAACAAGACCAAAATGAAGAAAGAGAAGTCAATAAAACATGCCTGCATGTTAAATCAAGGACACAGAGATTGAAATCAGTATTTGTCATTTTAGTATGAGCAAAATATCTTAGGAGATTTCCTTTAAGATTGGCCATTGGGTTGGACACCTTGAAGCTTAAAGGGTAACGTTGGTATTTTTCAACCTGGATCCTACTTTGTCATGTTTTTGTGTCTCAGTGACTGATGGGAACAACAAGTTTTGAAACTGGTCCAATATTGAGCAAGAGCCGTGAAACAGGCTGCAATGGAAACAATCAGGGCATTTGTGCAGCATTGATTTAAGCTTGTTTTTTTCACTGATAGGCTCATATTGTTAGTCTAAGTGTATGACAACATTATGGAAAGGATCCTACAGAGACAGATCTCTTGGTTAAAGAGTAAGATCCCTTTTGTTTAACCAGAAACAGCCCCAAAATCGCGATCGCCAAACCCACCAGACTCCATTTAAATAAACAGTAATTTTAGCGTGTATAGAGACGGCATATTTTTACACCTAACTGAGTAAATTAACAGTTTATTTTTTACCAAACCAGAGTTGGTGATGGTTTGAACAAAGGGAAGATGAACCAAGAAAAATCTTTGTGAGCTTTCTTTTTTTTTCTACGACTTTGATAAAGTGTGTTTTATGGTGACAAAATTACTGTTTATTTAAATGGAGTCTGGTGGGTTTGGTGATAGCGATTTGGGGCTGTTTCTGGTTTAACAAAAAGTAAAATAGACCCTGATTACACAGAAAGCGCTTTAAAAAAGTGCCTTTTTGTAATTGTTTTAAATGAGATTGAAGCTTTTTGCAGCTGGCTTTTGCGTTGCGATGCGCCTGGCGTTTTTGCTCTCTAGGCACCTGGTGTTTTTGCCAGAGCATTCTGAACTCCTCGAATTGAAAAAACTTAAACTCAGAGCGGAAAAGCGACCCATATCATGTCTTTTTCATCATCTTTTTTTCCATTGTCCAATTGGATTATTTGAGAGGCGGTTTGCAGTTGGTAAACAATGGAGAAGAAACTGATGGTAGCGGTTGCTGGATACCAAAAGCTATACAGCCCGACGATAGACAGCAGGTCTAAAATATGCCTGAAACAGCCACCAATGAGGAGAAGCTCCTGGACCAACTGGTGGTACTCCCCATGATCCCCCCTCTTTTTTAGGGTCTCATGTACCCACACGGATCTCTGTTTATCTGTGCCCAACAAACTATTCGCTGACAGCCTCTCACCCTCAACCACAGCTACAGCAAGTACCGCCTGCCTTAACATTTTAGAAACTAGATACTAATTACTGTGGAAAAAAACCCCGGTAGATTTATAAAACGGAAGGGTTAGTGTAGGGACGTGATGGGGTGGTTTCCAAAAATTGTTGTTCCCTTCGACTCAAAAACATTGGAAAATAGGGTCCAGATTGAAAAATACCAAAGTAACCCTTAAACAGGATGAAGAGTACTTTAAGGGACAAAGAATCAGTCAGACATTTAGATAAATATAAAAAAAGATGTCAAGAAAAGTTGAAACAAAATAATATTCCTTCATTAAAACCAACAGATATGCTCTAGTAAGCGCTCAGGTCACTTGAATTGTAAAACAGTAGTTCTAACATTGCATGAGTGCACTTCTGCGGCCACAGATTAAATGGTACAAAAAGACACAATGTCATACTTGTGTGTGTGTGTGTGTGTGTGTGTGTGTGAATGTGCGTGTGTGTGTGTGTGTGTGTGTGTGAGTGTGTGCTCTATCATGACATTGCATAATGTCTACACTAGACAGGCGACGGTCTCTGGATGTGAGACGCTCTGCCGGAGGAACACCCAGCAGTTAAAGAGCTTGTGCCTTTTCCACAGCAGCATACAGTATGTAACTACAATGTGTGTGTTACCCTTCATAATAATATCTAAAATGAATAATCGATAGGCTGGACAGAACAGCTGAGTAGTTTCTATAAGAACAAGGCTAAATCCTGCTTATTTACTGCAAGACTTGAAGTCAAGGCTAAGACCTACCACTTTCTTAAACAGAAAAAAAAAAGTTCACATAGAAAAACAAACCGATTTCTCCCCCCAGGCCCCCCAAAATAAATTACAATAATCGCAACAATGATTATACTGTTAAACAAAAAGAAAGAAAAAAATACAACTTTAAGATTATGTACATACTGTATCTGTAAATACAACTGCTTCCTTTTTCTCCTAGAAACAAACAAACAAACAACATATTAATTTGGCAAGATGTCCTATGTTACAATAAGAAGGACATTTCGTCAGCAAAGATATGAACACAGACAATTCCTATGTTAGAAAATATATTGCTTCCTGGATATTTCGAGCTGACACTACCTTGAGACACAAACAACACAAATAGAGGAAATTTGCTTTTATGAAAAAACGCAGGCAGTCAGATTGCAGTGTGTTACTAATCATCGGGTTCCTTTTTTTTTTTCTTCTTCTTACAGTCCCTCGTCTAGCTGTAGCACTTGTTTCTGACTCCAACCGGGCTTTGTTTACGTTGTAAACACTTTAACATACAGGTGTTGGCTTCCTGACACAAAGAAGTACCGTGGCAGCTCTTGGTGTTCACTACTGAACTCCCACAAACAGCACAAATGTTCCTCTTGTCTTCCCAGAAACGATGCGCCGAGATGATGTAAGACACGGTTAGAATTCTCCTCAGCAGGACATGAAGCAACGTTTGATGGATAAACATGTTTTGCAGTGAGCCGATGATTGTCCAAAATAAAGACAGATTGAGAGCAATGCCCGAACACAAAGGTACATGGAAACTCTGATCTGTTGGCAAACTAATACAAGAATCAAGAAAGACGCATTCTGATCTCTTATGGACTGATTTTGACAACGTCTTGATTTATGAGCCACAACAAGCTGCAAAGGTTCAATGTAAAGACCAACAAATATCATGGTGGAGAAATGTAGATGGCAGGTGTACCCACACCATCACTGTGAGTACAAAGAATCAGACTAACTATCAGGTAATGAGCGATATGAATGATAAGGACCTCACATTCTCCAGAGCTCCAGAGGTCCAATGGCGCCCTCTTGTGTTTGAGGGGAGCAGGCATCGCCAGAGACAATCCTTTCCAGCCTAATGGAATCTGGTCAGTCAATTCGATAACATACTACTATAGGCTCACTTTGAGCCACCGTCCATCTCTTTTTCACTCCTTCATGGTCAAAGTCTCACATCGGCAGAGTCAGTTTTAGCTCTATACTTCAGTGGAGAAGAGGATGCTCTGTCGTTTACTGTCTGGGGTGGGAATCGTCTCCAGCTGGAGGAAATACAGCAACACCTGGACCTGTAAGGGGATAGAAAACAGAAGAGAGACAAATTAGGTTTTGGCATCTGTAATATATGGGACTCAAGGAGGAGACAGCTGGAATCAGACTGAACCGTGTTTACTAGTGCAGCTTCAACATATACAGCACAGCATTTGTATTCTTACAGCACCACCTAGTGGTGGCTCCAGTACTACAACATAATACATAACAGCATCTGTTTTTGTTTGTTTATTTTTTCTGATAAAAAGCTTTACAAAAGGCAGGGTTCTTACACATTTTCCATTTCCAAGTTCCACACTTATCCAGACTCAAATTTCCACACTCCAAATCGCATTAAAAACACCCTGCTTGTATGACCAATTTATTTTTAAGAATTCCAAATGTAATATTTATAAGGACAGAATAGGGGTAATAGTTTTGGTTAACACATACATCTTTTCTTTGTCATACTTTCCAGACCTGGAAATGCCAAAAATTGCATCCCATATATTTCCATATTGTGAAGGAACCCTTAAGATATAGATTCTGTGTGGCCCACCTGTGCCATGACTTCCAGGGACCAGCTGTCGCCCATGCTGATGGGTTGGGTGGGGTTGGCGGGGATCTTGCTGTCCTTCTCGGAAGGCCTCAGCAAGGTCGGCCCAAACACCGTTGCCAGGTTGTGGAGAGACATCTTGTTGACACTTTCCTTCTCTGCCACCCTGAGGAGACGATGACAGACAAAGTCCATTAGTGGTGTAGATAGATAACGAGAGCACATGCAGGTGATGCTAATGTGCAGTGATGGATCTGTGTGATGTGTGTGCTTCAAGTACATTAATATCAAAGACGCCACAATTCCTTTGACAGTTACTTTCCAAATCCTAAAATCCATATTTTTTTTTTACATTTCACAGTTGAAATGACTCATCGATTACTCAAAGAAATAAACAGAAATAATCATTTTATTTTATTAAGCCTGTCTTACACCCTGTTAGCTACTGTCCCTACAAACAAATATTGAACTTTCCATAGTTTCCGTCTCGAGACTTCACATCTTCCAATCTCCTGCTAGCTTAACCGTATTTTTAAAGTTCATTGGGTTCCTGCACATTTTCACATGAACATTCACAACATGCAACATGAACAGAACTGTACAGTATACTTAACTTGAAATATTAACTATATTATTATAGGTGGTCTGTGGACATGAAGCAGCAGAGCTCCCAGAGCGGAGGAGTGACAGTCGACAGTTTTGTTGTGGATGTGGAATATTTTAGGGTTTTTTGAAAAGCTGACACTACACTGCAATGCTGGCTTCAATGCTTAAGTATAGGGTTAAGTGACAGGAACTGTTGAAAGGGTTAAAAGGTGTCTAATTAGTATGAATGTGTTCAAAAGTTGAATGATATTCATAATGGTAAATATTTGAAGGGTTGTTGAAAAGCTGATGCTGCACTGCAATGCATGCTGTAACAATTTTATTAGACACAACAAATTTCAACGACTCTTCCAAAACTTTCAATGATTTTACTAATTCTATTAATTTTTCAGGCCTGGAAAATGAGATTGTGGAATAGCATGACTTTTCCCAAGTTCTCCATGACCGTTGGAACCCTGTTTTATAAGCTATAACATTTCACTATTTATGACGCATTTGTACAATGCTTTCGCAGATGTTTCTGCATTGTTAGTGATCACATGCTGTCATGTTTGAGCCTCTTGTTAAAAATCACCATAGTAACCAGGAGATATTTCCTGTTGCAGTTTAATGACACCCTACAGTAATGGCTGCTTTTGCTTGAAAACCACAAAGGTGAATACAGCACACAGGAGGGCACCATTTTGAAAACAGCATGTCATGTCCAAGTGATATTAGATTTAATTTTCTGAATTGCAAGTTTTAAATATTTTATCAACATTTAGATGACACTGGGACACAAATGACACCGGGAATGTTAACGTATGTACTTATGTAGTTGAATGCACCTCCTGTAGATTTATGGCTTGTCGTTGTGCAAGTTCGAGTTTCGTTATTTCTGTGAATGTGAACATTCCTGTCTACACATTGTGCAAGAACGTGTGTGTTAACTTACCTCTTCAGGTGATCCAAAAGGAAAAGGAATGTGACCAGGTTGGGTTCTGGCAGTGACAGCAGTAAGTTCAACATACAGCTCTCTTTGGCAACACTGTCAGACAGGGCTGCACAGAAGCAAACAAGTTTAGTTTTTACATATCCTGCAAATGAAGGACTCTTTCTTCAACAGCCTTTAGTAGACATTTGTTGCAACAACTCATAATTAGCTATGTTTCAGAGTGTCAGTAGGCCTGTGACTTACTGATGCCGCCTGCAAAATTGGGGTAGAGCTCATCAGTGAAAAGTGGTTCTGGCAGCTCTCTAAAGTACAGCTTCAAGGTCCCGGCGATGGCGTTGACGTCCATCTCACTCATCATCACTGACACATCTTTATGATCTGCAGGGGAGAGGCAAGAACAACATGAAGACGGGAAGTTGTGCAATAACAAAGGGAGATGTTAGAACAGGGAAATGGCTTGGCACAAGCAGCAGTCGCCATGCGTCTTATTTTTCTGTATCTCAAAATCTGAAACTGCAAAATACACACTCCAAACAAGATACATTCACAATTAGCACACGCAAAATGCAGGTTTGTAAAGAATTAGTCCCTGTTTCACATCAGAGAACACCCCTCATGTTAACAACTCACAGTCAGACAGGGCTACGATACTGATCACCTGATCGACAGAAATGGAAAGATAAGAACAAGGGTTTCCTTCAGGGGACGGTAATAAACCCCCTCAGCCTTCTCTCCTAGAAATGCATGGCAGGTATTATAACCACAATAAGGGATGTGAAGACTAATCTAAATTCTAAATCGAAATATTTTACATATTCAAATACAACAGAATATAACAGAAACTTCCTCTTGAGCTATTGCATAAAACCTGTATATAGATAAAGGTTATACTCACTGGTGTCAAAGGCAGTCTTCAAGGCCTGAATGTCAGTGGCCACGCCTGATACCCGGTAAATGCCCACCTCTTCCATACCCCTCCTCTCAATCTCCTCTAGGCACTGCCGGACAATGTAGGGCACCTTGGAGCGCTCTCGCCTGGATCAAGACAAACATTAATGAACACCAACAAGCAGCTGATTAAAACACCAGCAGAAATATTAAATAAACAAAGCACTAGATGTTTTAAAAAAGATAAAATGAACATGATTAATAGTTGTGTTTTGTATTACTTCGACTACTGGAAGGGCGAACAATGCCTCTGGCTCTTTGCCCGTGTTTCTGTTGAAATGTTTTTCTCAACAACGCTAATTGATTGTTAATGGTAAACCTAGTTAACTCACTTGTTTTCTTTAATCCTCATTAATCTCACTTGTCAGGAACAACAATGTCTACTGAGGAGCCCTTCTGTGCGGAGTTTGCACGTTCTCTCTGAGTCAGCGTGGGTTTTCTCAGAGCGCTCAGTCGTCCTCCCACAGTCCAAAGACATGCAGGATAATTGGTGACCTACAGTCTAAATTGACCGTAGATGGGAATGTGAGCATGAATGGTTGTATCCAGCCCCCCCACAACCTCCTACAGGATAAGCATTTATCGAAAATGAATGAATATTTAGTTGTGCAAGTCTGCAAGTTCATTTTCATTCCACAGGAAACAAATGGTAGCCTGCCTAGAATGTAGGAAGTTACTTTATATTGTGTGTTTTGCCTTGGAAAATACTGAGCAATAATGTAAAATATGCATGTTTTTGTACTGTTTATTTTTAGCGCTGATAAGCAAATGTTACTAAGGTGGTTAACATTTAAGTATAATACCTGCTGTAGAACTGATTGTGTGACTGGAGACTATTAGTGTTCTTCATAAACGCTCAAAAAGTGTTTCCCGACTGGTGCAGCCACAGGATCCAGATTTCTTCTTAGTCATCAGTTCAAGGTCCACACAGTTAAATATATTCAGTGTCATACTTGTGTTTGTTCATGTTGTTGAGCTAGTTTGCCATCTCTGTCTTACTCACTCTACAGCAGGAAACTGCACTTCAAAATAAAAGCTCTGTGCTGGAAACTTAAACTTGACACGTTCGCGAGTCACTTGCGGTACTTTCAGAATGGACCCGCAACCCACCAGTTGGGAACCACTGGTCTAAAACATGCAAATTTTTGGATGAGGTATGAACAGACAGCCTGCTCCTATCTAGTATAAGAACGTGACACTTGCAAGTCTGCAAAGGAAAGAATGTGGGTTTGTTAATGCTGATGAGAAAGTACCAATTTTTCATTTACAAAGAGCCCTCAGGTGTCGGACAAACATCCATCCAGCTGGAGATATCAGCTCGGCAAACAGTGTGAATTCTTCTGTATTACAAGTCAAATTACACTAAAAGACATGTAAAATCAGCACAACAATCTAGGATGTGAGGAAAAAACAAAAAGATGAGCACATCCATAAAAGAAGAGGAGGACGAGTATTGAGCCTTGAGGAACACCACTGGAAAATACAAACATGCCATTGTCCCCTGATACACCCATAGAAGCAAGGATACCTGTTGGGAGTTAAACACTACAGGTGATCAGTGATTACTCTATGATGAGGTAGCTTTTGTGTGTTTTAATGTCGACTCACTTGGTCACTGTAGAGATCTTGACTCCGAACACACCCATGGGTTTTCGTGAGGGCATCCTCTTCAGGCTAAACTCTCGGCTGGTGAACTTCATGGAAAGTTTAACTTCGATCTAACACAGGAAAAAAGGGTTTACAGTAAGAACAGGTTACAAAGTGTTACAGGCCTGACATCCATCTGCAATGGATTTTCAGGATCTTTAGGAAATCCCTTCATGTTAAAACCAGATGTAGAGAAATCAACTGCTGAACCACGTCCTGGAAAAATTGTTTTAAATATTCCTCACTGCTGTGTGCTACCATATTATAAATGCAAGTCTGTTTTGAAGCTACATTACAATGACCCCTAATGTGAGTATTTTGTGACAATAAATAGCTAACAAATTTGTCAACTTATGGAGGAGGAAATACAGGAAAGCAATACACAAAAAGGAGAAGGATAATTAACATGACCTACTCACCCCGTTCATGGGAATAACTGTTCTCTGCCAGTCTTTGCCTTGGAGAGTTGGTGGGTCAAGCTGGTGGAGGCAACACAAAAGGACAATACTTGTTAGCATATATTGAGTAATACTTCATTTGAACTAAAAAAATATTTCACCACATTAACACTTAAAGACGATCATTAGTAAGCTGCTTTTCAAATGAAATATTTCAGTTTGTGATTGTGCAGGGGGATCAGTGTGTTCTTCCCCCCTTTGCAGTGATGGAAAGTAACTACATACTGTAAGTACACTCAAGTTAAGTACTTAAATCCATTTTACATTTGAGTATTTCCATTCTCTGAAACTTTCTGCTTCTACTCCACAACATTTTCTGCAGTGGAATGTAACTCATGTACTGTACTTAAGTACAATTTTGAGGTACTTGTATTTTACTTGAGTATTTCCATTTTAAACTACTTTGAACCTTTACTCCTCTTCATTTCAGAGGGAAACATTGTACATTTTACTCCTATACATTCATTGATAACGTTTGTTACTACTTTTAAGATTCAGATTATTAATACAAAACACAATTCAATAATAAATTATGTTGCATCTATAAATACAATGTTATTCTGAAATGTGTTATTCTATAAAATTAATACTTTTACTTCTGATATTTAAGTATATATCGATGCTAATACTTATGTACTTTTGCTTGAGTTTTATTTTGAATGCAGGAATTTTACTTGTATTACATGCTGTAGAACGACTACTATTTTTTTTTTTATTAAACACTTATTCAAGGAGAAATCAATAATTAATCAAGTAATAAAAAATACATACTAAGAATATTAAAACATGCTGCAAGTTATAGGCTATATTAAAAAGATATGTTTTGTGTCGTCGTTTAAAACTGTCCACTGACTCAGCAAGTCTAAAAGGCAGGGAGATTCATATTTTTGGGGCGTAGCAGCTAAAGGAAGCATCCCCAAAGGTTTTTGTAGTGACATTAGGAACAGTTTAAAGAGCAGCGCAGAGGATCTCAGGGTTCGTGGAGGGACATAAGGTAATAGGGAGTCTATTATACAGGAAGGAGCCTTAAAAACCAATACTATCATAAGGTGGTATTGCTATGTCTACTTAAGTTAAAGATCTAAGTGCTTCTTCCACCACTGTACATTTGAGACAAATCTTGCTGTTTTTACTCCACTACATTTATTTGACAGGTTTGGTTACTAGTTACTTTTTAAATTAAGATTTACTACTTTTACTTTGATACTTAAAGTACATGAAGCAGATATTACGTTTGTACTTCAACAGCGTGTCTACAGGTATCAGACACTTAACACAAGATACTTTTTAGCCAAACATAAGACAGATTTTTGAGTCGTGTCAGTCTACATTTTCCCAAAAGGTAAGTACAAGCATGAAGTAAAAAGACAGCATTAGGTTCAGTGGTAGGGTCTACTTTTTTTTTTTTTTTTTAGGATTTGTAACATTAGAAATGTGGAATTAGAACACATGACATTAGATGGTTGTGGCAATTAAGACCTCACAAATTCAAATCTAAGCCTGTTTAATAACCTTTAAGGCCCAATATTTATATAATTGAATTTAAGACATTTTAAGACCCTTTAAGGACCTGCAGACACCCTGTTCAACTTAAAAGGGATTTGAATGCAGGACTTTCACTTGTAATAAAGTTTTTCTATGTCATTGTATTGGTACTTTTATTGTATTTGTTTGTAATTTGTAAATTTAGGAATATTATGAGCCATGGATAAAGGAACATCATCATTATTTTCCAATAAACCACTACAGCTACATGAATTTTTAATATTAATGTGTTGTTTAGATTATATTATTTCTACATACTGTCGCCCCACATATGTTCTGCTCAGTTATGTCAACAAAGCAGTGCATAAAGCTATAATTGTATAAACAGTGCACATATTCCCTCTCTCGTGGTGGAATGTTTCCAAAGGTGGTTTTGTTACGTTACACCCCTTCACTGTTTTTTCATAAACACGATAAACAAATGTAATTTGTTTGTAGAGACTAAATTCACACCCAAACAAGCACAAACACACTCAGATCTGAAGAGACATGCCATTTGGGGCAATAAAATCTAGACACACACATCTGACATACTGAAACAAACACACACACACACACACACACACAGTACACTCTATGTTGTATGTTTACCTAGGCTAAGCCCCATCTGGTTGCGTGCGAAGCAAGATCATGTTTCTCATAACTGAATCTTTCACCGCTGAGAGTGCTCTTTGGCTTGAGCCGTTTATCTACAAAGAATTACATTCCACTAAAAACAGCAAAGCTCCTTTGGCTTCCTGATAAAAATGTTTTAAAAGCTCAAGTTTTTGGCCGAGCAATACGATTTTATCTAAATCAGACTCCACCGGTCGAAGGTCTAGCGAGCCCTGTGCTGTTTACCTACATTTATAATACATCAGGTCTGTAAATACGTTTTTGAAATAAAATTGTAGGAGCAGGTATGAAAAATTAAAAATAGTTGTTTTTTTTGTACAATCCATTACCGATTGAAGGTAACTTCCAGTGTAAGTTCCACTAAACATGCATATTAAATCTCTCACCTTAATGCTTTCAGCACATACAATAGATATAGACGCTACAATAGATATAGACGCTACAGCCTCTGTCATGGTGATTGGTCATGTCTCTTATCAACACATTTCAGCCATTCTCCAGGTGTGTTTATGCAGTAGAAAAGTGTTTGTTAATTGATCATCATTTTTGTTCCACCATGAGATTGCTCACAGTGCAATTAAGTTCAACCCCTGCTCTCATGCAGAACATCAAGGAACTGTCTTGCATGGTCTTTAGCAGTAATTTTTTGTTGATAAGTGTGAGACGATTGCACACGTCTGCATCTTCACAACCAGAAACAAGAAAGTGTGTTTGGTGATGTTGTGGAGGGGACTGCTATGACTGATGAAACTCATGGGAAACTATGACGATAGCTCAAATTTGCAGACAAAGTTGCAGGGATTGGACAAAATTGCACGGTTGCACAGAATTCACAAGAATTGGTTGAATTTGCGTTAACATCGTAACATCCTAGGAGCTGATATGGTAAACTAAAAATGTGGAGGTTTTCAAGTTAATTCACAAACATCATTTAATATTTTGGCATTTTTACTATATCATGAGCATACTGCCGTTGAAACTAAAATTTTTCATTCATTTATTAATTTTCCGTAACCGCTTATCCTCTTGAGGGTCGCGGGGGGGCCGGAGCCTATCCCAGCTGACACTGAGTGAGAGGCAGGGTACACCCTGGACAGGTCGCCAGACTATCACAGGGCTGACACATAGAGACAGACAACCATTCACACTCACATTCACACCTATGGACAATTTAGAGTCACCAAGTAACCTGCATGTCTTTGGACTGTGGGAGGAAGCCGGAGTACCCAGAGAAAACCCACGCTGACACAGAGAGAACATCCAAACTCAAATCCCCACATACACTCACATATATGAAAAACTGATCATTTCTATGTTAATGAGGGAATGCAGTCACATATGCAAAACTCAACAATAAGCACACAAACAGACAACAACAGAGAATAAAGAGAAATAAACATTTGAATAGCACAATATTTACATGAGTCAGAAACATGTTCAGGAAAGTATGTGGTGATTTACTGACACACTGACAAGTTAATGATTACTTTAAAGACAACAAAACAATGACTGGCCAGATGACTCAGTTTAAAAGTCCAAAAATGCATCTGAGACAGTCTGACTGTATTTAAAACCAGAGAGAGACTCTCTAGTTGAAACACATTGGTGTATCCATGTATTAATAAAGGATTTTTAATGACAGTCAGAGTGCCTTGGATGCATTTTTGGACTGCCTGCCTGTACTATGGACTCTTACACTTGAGTGAGCTGGCCAGTCGTTATTTTTTATCTTTATGTGACTCGCTGCCCCACCCTTGGAGAGCACCTGATTTCTTATAACTAACTACACAGTGCCTTAACCCAGTGCAGCACTCCCTATTTTTCTCCATTAATGGTTTCTTAATTCTGTTCTAAATATATATATATATATATATATATTTTTTTTTTTTTGGTAACTGGTAAAACTGAACAGTAATCTGTGGGATTTCTCAGCCACTGTGGTTTCTACTGAGACAGGAGTGGCAGTTTCTCACCCTGGATTTATAAAAATCCTGCTGAGCAACTCTCTCACCACTCTGGGTGGTTTGTTTGGAATGACATCATCTGTCAAGAAGTGCCCGTGTCACAAGATTACTGAGGGAGCCACTAGGTGGAGCATGTGACTGTAATTTCACAGTTTTGGCAGACAACAAGCAACGAGGAGACTCGTCCTCCTGTGGATGGCTGATGCAGTTTGAACAGTGTTCAGGACACAAGCTGCTCAGAAGGAATACTGCGAATATGACATAAAGCTAACGTTGCACCGGTGTTTTCTATGATTTCAATATCACTAATATAAGAAGGTGACAGTCATTAGTGTTTGGGTTTTGTATTTTTCTTGCACTTTGTTTCTCAGTTTGTTTGAGAAAAACTGACATTATATTTCTCTCAGACACCAAAATAAGATGCATTTGTGAGTCTTTGTGGGTGTGAGGTGAAACAATACTTAGCGGTATATAATCTCACACACCTAAACACACACAAACACACACACACACACCTGCCCTGCTGTGGGGGAAAGAGTAAGAGAAAGACATTTTTGATGATGGTGAACCGACTAAATCTTCTGCTGTGCATTTATCTCTCCCTCTATTGTGTCTTTGCTTTCTCTCTGTTGATATCCTGAGTGACACTTGGCATTATCTGGCAGGCTGGCGTCGTCTTGGCAACCTAATCACCTGCTATCTAGGTCTGCTATCAACCTGCGATCAGCCAGGCTCACGGCGAGACCACTGAGGACAGTGTCTGCGTTGTCTGTTTTTGGGATGTTATCAGGATTTGGGCGCTTTTTAGGGACAAAGCACATGATGTCATTTCCACATCTGCAGGTTGGCACTGCTGTTACTCAATAACCATTACAGACTCTGGACTGTGAGTAATGTTTTAACAGCTAAACCTGGCAGCACGATAGATAAACGGCATGAAAATTAAAGCTTTGCGTCACTCTTAAAATAAAATCCACATCCTCATCCTCCCTGACATGCACTGGACAGCAATTACTCACCATTTAACCACCCCCCACCCATCCATTACATATTCGGGCAATTAATCTAATCAGCCAATTTTTACATCATGCTCAGTTTAAGTCGTTGACTGAGCAATAATATGGATTTCATGCTTTGTGGCAGCGGTGGTGACATAACTGGCCATCAGTAATGAGTCATGTTGGGTCTGCTGAAAGAGGGGAGGGGGTGACGTCATGTCATACCGGGATCTGTCCTTTCCCCATGATGCGGTCTGTGCTCTCTCCATCCTCTTTGTTCTGCTTGGTCTTGTTGTAACACTTCTCGTAGCACAGCAGCCTCAGGGTCTGAGAGCCCTCCAGCTCAATCTCAAACTCCTTAGGGGGAAGAGAAAACACAGAAATAGTTGCAGGGGGATTGTCGCAAAAATGTCCCGAGATTTCAGTATAATGACACAAACGGAGACGGGAATAACAACAAGGATAATAAGCATCCACCATACGTTATAATCCTTACATTCCACCACACAGCTGACCAACATTCCCTGTAATTATGTTCGGGGAGCACTCTGCATATGTTTTGTACATCGTTCGGAGGCCCACACTGTGTTGGTTCACTTAGCATTTGGACAGATGTGAGTCATCACCAGCAGCTCCTCATTAGCTGATATTATTTCCACTTTGCTGAGCAAAAATCCTCAAAGAGTCTTCGGTCGGTCCGTGACGGAAAAAACTGTGCCGCAGATGAACCGAACCGCTGATTGTGTCTCAAAGCTCTTCCTCCTCTGTGGCGCTAACCTCCAACATCCAGCTGTGTCATTAATGCATTCATGTTTGTGTGTGTGTACGCCCG
This sequence comes from Epinephelus moara, assembly GCF_006386435.1. NCBI lineage: Eukaryota > Metazoa > Chordata > Actinopteri > Perciformes > Serranidae > Epinephelus > Epinephelus moara. Next base: position 17,260,982 of record NC_065514.1, on the reverse strand, counting down.
CTTGCATGCATATACAGCATGCATATGGGAGTGTTTTTGCTATATGTTTGCAGGGGCTGCAGATGCTCTGGGTGGGTTCTGTTGTTTTTTCATCACTCAAAGACGGGCAGTTAACTGATTACAGGACCAGATGTCAGACAAATGACAGGCAGCACAAACTGTACCAAGAAGGAAAAGAGTTCATGTATGGCTCTGTTCGTTGGAAAGAAGGAAGGACATCTTACAAATCTGTGCATGGACCAATTCAATTTTAAACTTTAAAAGGCCTTAAGGTTTCAACACAGACATTACAAGGTCATGACTGATTCAGTAAACAGTAAAATGTAAAAAGTATTTCAGTACTGCCCCCTTTATTAAAGGTTCATTGTGTCTAGGATTTAGGGAGATATATTGGCGGAAATGGAATATAATAAGTATGTTTTCTTTTCCTATAAATAAGAATTATTGTGTTTTTGGTACCTAAAGTAGGATTTATACTTGTGCGGCAGACCCTACACCGTAGCCTACGCCGTTGTGAGCATTTATACTTGTGCAGTGGTGTGTCTGTTACACCTTCAAAACACTAGTCGGTGGCGACTACGGCCATTCACGTTTTCGCGTCAATCACTATAGTTAGCAGCCTCTCTGTGACAAGAGACAAACTGCTTTATTCAGTGGTTTTACCTGTTTCAATGGCCAGGTTAGTTTGTTTTGGAGAGGAAGAGGCCTCTGTGGATACTTTAACCCCCGGTAAAAACCTCCTGAACGTCTGGATCTTAAGTTACCGGAGAAAAATGGTAGGCACACATTTGCAGGTGCTGTGCTAGCAGCCTAATGATTTGTAAGTGAAACTGTTTTCAGTGTTTTTAGTGGTTTTAATCACCTGCCGTCTCATTTATAAACACCGTGTACGCACAAAACGAGGCCTGACAGAGGTGTACGCCACTTCCCATGCAAAAGTTGTGATCTATGAAAACAGACTTGATGGGAGCAACTTTGACCCATGCTTACGAACATTTTTGACACAGGAAACAGATGGAGAGGTGGAAGCCAGACTGTAGAAATTATTGAACATTTTTTGGCGCACGCCAGTTTTGGCTTTTGTCTGTCCATACATTTTTAGTATGGATCCTGCGCACTGTTTTATGAATGAGACTCCTGGTCCATTTGTTTTGGAGAGGAAGAGACCTCTGCGGAAAATTCGGCTTCTGGTAAAAACCTCCTGAACAATGAACACTAAAGGAGGAAGTTTCAGCTGGTTGCAATCTGCAATCCTCACTGCTAGATGCCATTAAATCTCCCTAATTTTTACACACTGTTCCTTTAATACAGACTGCAAATGGACATTTTATTGCAACTGGAATATGTACAGGTGCATTAAATTGTGCCAGTCTCTTACCTCGTTCCATTTGGGTTCAGTGGTGTATCGATATACTCTCGTCTTGGCTTTATTTGAAAAGAAGCCAAAGGAATCCACCTCCAATGTGCAGTAGAGATCTGACAGAGAGGAGAGGGTTGATAAGATATGACATTTATATGGCTACTGAAGGGTTGTTTGTGAATGCATTACATTCATACTTTACATAGCAATCAAACTGGCAAAATGTTAGATGTTCTACCCAGAAAGCAACTTAGGAATGAGTCAGTTTGCAGGTGTTACACAACTCAGGAAATACACCAAACCAGCAGCAGAAGACATACTTTATAAAAATGTAAATTCCTACAAATCGAACAAAAATGTAAGTAGTGAGACTTGAAAGGCGGACATAAAATAAAAGTAAAGTCTGAGGGAAACACATTCTTCCAAAAGTCCCCACCAGAAAATACCCTGTAAGTTTTCCACTGCTCTGCGGTCACATTAAAGTAGAGCTTTTCTTAGTAACTAATTTTGTCTATTTTCTGTTGTGTGCAGGAAGGCTAAAGGTGAATGACTCACTCAGACTCTGTTTGAGGCCGGAGGCAGAGTGGACGATTACATTCAGGAACCCGTGGAGACCGGGGGATTCATCCTCTGGAAAAACAGTCAGTGAGGAGAGAAAGAGAGAAAAAAGACAGTGAGGAGGGGATTAGAAAAGCATGCAGATCTCTGTTTGTTTTGGAGCAGAGTCAGACATGGAAGGAAGGGATAAAACAGCCCTGTACAATATAAAACACATGGTTTAAAACTCGGTGAAGTTTTTATCCTCATCTCAATCACAACTATTAATCATAATCATTTCTTTCCATGGCATTTTGTCTAGCATTCTGTGGTGAACAACAGAGCTGCCGTACGAGACATGTATAGAAAAAGAATGTGTTTAAGCAGGTGTGAAAGTGTAACCACACATTTATACATACAGCCCCAAACAGCTTATAATTTCATTGTGAAAACATGTCTACTTAATCCATCATGTGAGAGCATCGGTGTGTGATACAGACGACTTTATTTTAGCGAACAGCATTTCAGTGTTAAAGGAGAACATCACCCCCCAAATGACCATTTGTATCAGTTACTCATCCCGTCCACACTATGTTTGTGAGGCAACCACGGTTACAAAGACTCCAAAAATTGAGAAATTTCTTGATGAATTGAAGTCATAGCATCTAACAACAGCAAACTATTTCAAATCATTTGTTCATAAACTCTCATACAGCTCTGCAGTATAATCCACGGAAAGTGAAACTTATCTATGTTCTCTTCAAAGCCAGACTCCATTGACAAAAACAGTAATTTTACCTCACTGAACACAGGAGCTGCTGGTCTACTACTGCCTCGATCACTTATCAGTTGTTTGTTTTTGTGTAACTTTGGTGCTTAAAGGCTTTGTTCGCACTCACCAATGTCACACAGTAGCACAAACAACCTACCATTTGAGGCAGTGGTAGACCAGCAGCTCCTGTGTTCAGTGAGGTAAAATTACTATTTTTGTAAATGGAGTCTGGCTTTGAATGAGCATAGTTAAGTTGAATTTTCATTTTTGTGGGAAAAGGCTGTTTGGGAACTACTGAGCAAAATACGGGTTAAATGAAACTTGTGTTATTCTGCACATGCTGCATTAGAGTTTGCAAACGGATGTTTTGATGTAGTTTTGCTGATGCTAAGCGCTTTTACTTCAATTTATAAAGAATTTTCTCAGTGTTTATAATCTTTGTTCACCGGAGGCATACAAAAAAAAACTAGGGGAGCTTTCACACCTGCCCTGTTTGGTTCGGTTCTATCTAACTCAAGTTTGTTTGCCCCCTAAGTGTGGTTTGTTTGGGCAGACCTTCTTGAAGAGGTGGTATCGGTCTGGTTACAAACGAACTCTGGTGCGGTTCGTTTGTGATGAGAACGTGTTCCGACCTTGATCTGAACCAACTGCAGTCACATGACACATTGTTTGGGTTAAACATGAGCATGTTACAGTCCTGGAGGATTATTAATGTGCACCTCCTCCTGTACTGCCTTAATATGCACATTCAGCACATCCAATGCATCAAAACATTGTTTATCTAGTTGGAGCCGCGCCTCGTTTTCAAACCGTATGGTTTGACTAAAATGAACAATGACAGCAATATAGTCCACAATGAGCAGCGCTAAAATCAACCTGCGTAGTTGTCCCTCCATTGTGACATTAGAAAGTGTCACATTTATCTTGTAAGTGGACTCTTCTTCAACGTTTGGTTTACTTCCTGGATTTTCCCCACATGGAAATTCTGACCAATCAAGAGCAGCTTTCTCACACAAGGCATTTGATCTGGTCCGCTTGTAAATGCTCTAGGCACTTATTCAACTTTGTCAGAAAATTTGTCCCTGATTCAGACCAAAGCAAGACAACTCTAGGTCTGAAAGCACACAAACTGCATGTGGTGAGTAATTGATTTACAAATGCTCACTTGGTGGGAGAAGTGTTCCTTTAAAATCAACTTTCATGTAAAAAAATAGTACCTTACCTTCTTTATTGATGCTAAGTGGAATGTGATGGACAGTCTGCAGTTTGACACAAGAGCTGGTCAACATTTGCAGCTCCATGGAAGTCAAGGAGGAAGTTTTCAAACCTTAAGAGAGGACAAGAAATGTACATGTGAATGACACCTTACATTGGTCTCTCCATCTTCATCACAAAGTTGTTGGATTGGTAGTTGCTAATGTACATGTGTCCACATTTTGCAAACATGTTTCAAGTGCCTAGGTTGCCTTTTACACGAATAAAAAATGTATATATCCTCGTTTGGATCAGACATTTCTGGGACACTTACATTTCTTCTGCTGTTCCTTCATTATTTCCCTCCACTCTGCACGTTCATAGTCGGATGAAATCAGGAAACTGTAACTCTGAACACAAACACAGACAAAAAGAATGGCTGTTATTTCATTGCCGATTAATCTGAGGAAAGGCGTGCTGAAAAATTAAAAGGACATGTGCCATCTTTGCAAATCTATAACATCAAAATTTTAGCTATGTAGTCGTTTGTTCTTGTTCAGGCAGCTCTAACAGATGAAAGCTATCAGACAGCATTTGCTCCACACTGATACAAGAAAGTCTGAGACACATCAAGGAGAATTCATTTTGAGGAAGATCAGCGAGGGGATATTGTGCTGGGAATGAAGCAGAGGACGACAAAAATGCAGTGAAATGAGAAGAACAGATGAAATATGGAGAAGAAGAGCGTCCAGGGAGCAGTAGGAGGAGGAAGGATGATGGGGCAGAAATGATGATGAAGTTGGAGAGTGTCATCACCTTGCCGTTCTTGTTGTAGACTCTGATGGGCATGCTCGGAGACATTAACAGCAGCAGAGACTCCTGTTCAGACAGCTTCTTCCTGAGACGGTCGATGACTTTTGAGCCCTTGTTGGCTCTCTGAAATCACAGAGGTAAAAACGTTTGACTGTTTGTGTGGGAAACCTTACCTTGGATATATCTAACATGTCATATGAGACTCTTTCAAAACCCAAAGGACAAGCTTAAAAAAATGCAGCTGTCAATCTGAAAACCAGACTTTTGTTCTTAGTTCCTGAACAGATTTTAGTGAAACAGTGTTTAAGCGCTACCTTCTCTCTCTGAATCTCACTGCGGAGGTGTGAGATCTTGACTTTCATGGCGTCGAGCTCCTCATCGGGGACCTGGGGGATGGTAAGTGGCTCGGTCTCTTCGGGGCCCTGGAAGGTCAGCTCAGTCAGTGGGATGTACCACTTACTGTCATACTGTTGGTTTTTACTGCAGAGGGAGGAGGAGGAGAAAAAAGCAGAGGAGATGGATGGTGAAGAGTGAGTATAAAAGATGGATGTGAGGGAGTATGAAAGGAGGAGTGGATTATACATGGATAAAAGACATGGAGGAATGGTGGTGTAGGAGTGAGTGGAAAGAGGAGAAAAACAGAAATTATATGAGACAATTGTACAATAATTAAGAAGCAGGTTACTTGTGTTTATGAAAAAGTGTTTTTTAAAACAATTTTTAACACATTTTTAAATAATTTGAATAATTCATGATCAATGATACGAATTCTAACACAATTTTTTCTATAAATATTTCCATTTTAGTAGGTAACATGATACAAGAAGTGCAAAATGAGTCACCCCAAAATCAAAAATACATATTTTTCCTCTTACCTGTGGTGCTATTTATTAATCTAGATTGTTTGGTGTGAGTTGCAGTGTTGGAGATATCAGCAGTAGAGATGTCTGCCTTCTCTCCAATATAATGGAACTAGATGGCACTCAGCATGTGGTGCTCAAAGTGCCAGAAAATACATTTGAAAAGTAAACAGCAATGTCTCTTTACAGAAATCATTAAAAGGTTACTCAAGATAATCCACAGACCCTGTTGTGAGCAGTTTCATGTCGGAACTATTTTCTTTCTACCGAACTACACCTGCCAACTGTGTCACTGCGCAGAAGGAAGTGTGCAGCTCGGCCAAGGAAGACGCCATGAAAGTTTACATCTCACGCTTTCACGAGCACAAGCCTCTTGTCCATGAGTAGATGCACACTTCCTTCTGCCCGGTGATACAGTTGGCAGGTGTAGTTCGTTACAAAGAAAATAGGTCCTACGTGAAACTTTTGGATTTCTGGAAAGAGACATTGCAGCTGAGTTTTTCAAAGGTGTTTTTGATGCTTTAAGCACCACTAGCTGAGTGCCATCTAGTTCCATTATATTGGAGAGAAGGCAGACATCTCTACGGCCGTTATTTCCAACACTCTGCAACTCACACCAAAACAATCTAGACTGATAAATAGCACTACATGTAAGAGGAAAAATATGTATTTTTGATTTTGGGGTGAACTGTCTCTTTAAACTTCAAATCTTGAATGAGCGTTGGATAGTAAGTTGTCTTAAGTGCTTTATCGTAGGCAGTTGGAATTCCTTGAGTTTCTTAAAGACATTTCACCTCTCATTCAGCATGTGTGTCAAACATGATGGCCGGGTGGGTCAACGACTCACATGTGACCTCAGTAACTCTGTAAGGGTCCACACCTACACAAAGAATGAAGCCTGCGACTCCACACCAGTCCGTTAGAACTGAAGAAGCCTCTTGGATGAGAGGTGAAACATCTTAAAGGAACTCAGGCAAGTCTAGTTTCCTACGATATAGCACTTCAGATTACTGTGACCTGGATGACTGAGAATCTTCACCCACATCATAGTAAGTTGTGTTTAGTTTTCCCAACATTTTCAGAAATCTTGTATGAGTGAGGTTTGTATTTTGGTGTATTTCACTGTGGTGGTTTAACTCAGTGAGGATAAGATGCATTTCTTACCCTCCGATCTGTTTCTTCAGCTTGGCGCAGAGCAGCAGATCAGTGAAGAGGAAGACGTGCCGCAGCTTCCTGGCCCCCTCCACCAACTCCACCATGAAGCTGTCCCTCAGAAGCTGACGGCTCTGTGGCAACGACACACGACAGTGGTGGGTCAGTAACACAGTCAGAACAGATTGCAGAGCTTTTGTATCGGGGCTGCAACCCAAAGCCTTCTCCCTCCCCTCTCTTCCCACCTTACCAGTCCTCTTTTACTAGCAGAAAATGTAGAGAGGACAAGATAAAGAACAGAGTGGAGGGAGACTGAGAGACTGGACTTCAGTTTCAGTTACTGCGTCATCATCAAAAATGTCTGCTTTACTCTTTTATTAGTGACAAAGCTTGTGTGCAAGCTACTAATAATCACTGAAATTTGCATCCAAAAAAAGTTGAGGGTTTTCCCTTTAATTGCTTCGATTAAACTGATGCTTTTGTCACATTCTGCCATAATCATCAGTTTCCAGGTTACAGAAGAATGAATGAGGTAACGGCAAACTGGGAATCACTGATGTCAGACTATATAATGAGATGTGTAATACCGTCACTCGCCAAAAGGGGGCAGTGATGCCATTTTCCAAATTAGAGAACACATTTACGAGAACGGACTTAGAACAATAACAGGCAGCAGAGAAATGCCAAACCACAACTGAGTAGTAAACGATCCACTTTCACATGCTCATAACCCTGCTTTTACTTGTGGTGTGCGGTATGAAACGTTTAGGCAGGAGAGGTCTGCTGGAAAAAACTGAAAGTTTGTATTTTAACTCAGCAGGCGAACACAGCAGGTAGCATCTAGCAGGGATGGGACCTTCTAAATACATATACTAGTTAATTTTTGCCCTTGATTTCATTCTTTTGATTGCACAATTTATGATTTGTGTGAACGTGTGAAGAGTTTTTGACATTTGAAACAGTGTCTGCTCAATTATTCTGCAAGTTTCATGCTGATTTCACCCGCTTTACCTCGGATATTTAGCTTGATTGCAGCTATTTATCTGAGGTAATTAACTGATGTTTTGTTTTAATGACAAATACATTTAACTTCTGCAAAGATATCATAAATAACAAGAGTTAAAACATTAAATAGTGTCGAGCAGGCACTGCCACTGCCACTTGGGGTGCAGGTTTTTTATAGTAAGAAACACTGACAAAAGGAATGGGAGCTAATGGGCTATAACATTACCAATATGCAGACGTAAGGGGTTTTACAGTCCATCTACTGCTCTCCAAATTAAGCAAATCCGGAAGTACGTTTGTCCACAAGGATCTGTTAAAAACTTTTAATACACACACTTACAACACCCCAGCAGCAAGGCCATGAAACCTGACATCACACTTGTTCAGAGCAAATCACATCCCTATCTTCACCCTCCTCCCCCCTCCATCATGACCCAACAGCTACTGTCACCACCAGAGCACACTGAAGTGGAGCTGCTGTTTGTGCAGGAGAGCTTTACGTGCTTACAAAACCTGACTGGGCATCTGCTGGCAAAGACGAGGATCATGCTGTGTCACTCGGTGTTAACGGTCGCGTATGACGGAGAGGGCGAGGCGAGGGTGACAAAGACAGAGAGAGCCTGAGAGTACATCAAAAGGGAAAGTAAATGCCTTAAAGAGAACGCAGGGAGAGCGACAGCAGGGACGGAGCAGCTCCCGATGGAACACATGTCATGCCGCAGTTTCTTACTGTAGATACCAAAGCCATGTGACACAGCTCCACTGCAGTGATCTGTTAAGGCATGTCATGCACATGCGCCTGCGAGCACACATGAAGATCCTGCAGCAGATTGCAATCATGTCCTGATCCTGGAAATAAGGATTTAATAGAAGTCTAATTCCCAGTGGTGGATGTAATTATTCATTATACCGGCTAGATAATGAAGCCTGCAATAATGACGACCTGTGATAGATAACTTCCAGATGAGTTGCCTTCTGTCTATATGGCATATTTCTCTAGTGAGTGCTGGGATGCTACATCTGTCAGACCACACACAGCACTCATGTAATCTCCTGGTCCAGTTTGTGTTGTAACACACGCTGAGATACGATCAAATTGCTCCTTGTAGTGATCCTCTGGTTACTGTAATGTTCATCATTCAGTCTCCATCTTTGGGTTTTGGGGCTTTGATGGCACAAGAGTGGCACATCTATGAAGTGATTCCACATGCAATGTAACCCCCTGAGGATATTTTCTAACTAGAATATAAAACACGGCTCCATCTTGCCTTACTTCTATCAATCTACATGCTGTCATGTCAGTCTATATTTAGGACGAATACACTACAGTAGAAGGAGACATGAGTCACACTGCTCCACTCAGTTTTGGCACATTACTCAAATACAGCATTAAACTGAGGGAATGAGGGATAATGAAGCTGTAGATATGCTGTATGTATGTATGTGTATTAAAAGCACCAATGCACCATCAGTCTGGTCTTCGGCCAACTGGGCGCTGTAATGTGATCGCGGATTTGAGGTTTTAAGGGCATTTAATCCACTGCCAATTACATACAGGATATGTAGGGATTAGACTGTCATATGTAAAATATAAATAGATATAGAAACAAGGCACAGCAGGGATTTGAGCTACACGCTAACGTCAGCATGCTAACATGTATTGCTTTTCAGAAACCAATGTACAGTAGTGGAAAAACTGACATTGGACACTGTGGATATCTTCAACTATACCTGCGGTTATTCCACAGGCTAGTTAATAACATGTCGGGCAGGAAATCCAAAGTGTGGGATCATTTTGAGAAGGTGAAGGACAAACCCAAGGTGATATGTAAACTCATCTTCATTGGTCGACTACAAACATGACGTATCATCTGAAACATGGAAGTAGCTACATGCCCATTAGCCACTTAGCACAATCATTACTGCTTTGCCGACAGCGTCATTAACAGGCGGCTCGCTCAGTGTGTGACGTGCACTTGTAGATAAAATATAGGCCTATATTAATGAAGGTTCATTAGTACTGTTTTGTATTTCTCTGTAATGTAGCACAGTGTTAACAATGTTACTGATACTATTCTTTCTCACACCTTCAACTCAAACTATTGTGTTGCCACGCCCAAAATATATAATTTAATAATTAAATAAAAATCGTAAACATGAGGGCGACTACTCGACTAATGGCCCTAAATGACGACTATTGTAACAGACATTTGTGACATGGAGCGTGTTCGTAAATAGCCTCGCCGAACACCAGAGCACATTCTGGCACAAACTGGACCATTCATAAATTCGGGGCACTGTTGGAATATGCTATTTGGTTTAGAGCAGCAGAGCGCTACGTGTAGTGAAGGTAAACTTAACCAATTGATATTTTATATGGACATAAATCGTTTTAACTCCGGGAAATCAGCGAGAACCCGACCCGATTAAAGTCCAGGGTATGATTAGACATTACAGCATTGGGTTTGGGCCGGGCACAACCGGGTTCAGGCAGAGATTCAAAGCTTTCTACTACATTACTTCTTCCTTCTGTTTGTTTTCTCCTCTTATTTCTTTTTAACTTTTTGTAGAGTAACTGCATCCAGTCTTGCAATCCTGCTTGTCCAACCAGCCAGTGGTGGCAACATGCTTTTTCCACACCCTGGGCAGCAGTGAAGTAGCGTGGCATTATGGTACCGCTCTACATCGCCAGTTGGCTGTGGTCACATTTATGACAGACCACACCTAGCTATGACATCACAGGGTGTGGTCAGAGGTTCAAGAGACTTACAGTACATCTTTCAACCCACAGAGGCCAGTGCAGCTGTCTTACCTCCTCCAAAATCGAGTTCAAGTCACTTTTTAATTATTACTTTTTTAGGATGGTGATCAGAGAAGAGCGGCAAACTAAGTATTTCATTCCCTGATTGTGGAACAGAAAGTACAACAGTAGATTAGGTTGGATTATTAGACACAAAGCACCCTAACAGACGAACTACTAACTCTGACTGATGCAGATTAAAATGAATTGTCAGCGGAATTGTCGTACACAGGAGCTACTAGATTTGTCTAAACTTTCAGGTAAGTGATCTGGACTTGAAATGACTACAGTAAAACTACGCTGCCCAGCAGGCCTCAGTGATAATCCTCCTTCCCATTGATCTCATGATAAAGAGATAAAACAAAGTAAGGGATAACAGCTAGATTAGGGATTGAATGGGAGTGAATGGGAAGGGATCAAGCAAGACAGACCACTAAAATACTGCGACACAGAAGCATCTGTTTAACCTGCACATTCAAATCTGTCATTAGAAAAACTCTTAACAAAGGTTTTGACTGCATTAAATCAGAATTAAGAGATTATAAATATTCATTTTTAATCATAAACTGAGCAGAAAAAAACTCTAATAGCCTGAATAATGCTGTTCTCATGAGTTTTATTATTTTAACACTGAATGTAGGGTTTGACACATTAACTGAATGCCTGTAGATATTAAAAGAATTAATTAAGGCCCATTGTTTTATCTTTGGATGCAGACACATATTCCAGCTGAGGCTCATCCCGACATCAGTAATCTGATAAATTTAAAAATGTGCTTACGCTGCTGCTTCGCTCTGCTACTGGGGGAAAAGACATCCTTAACAAAGCAGCTGTCTCAGCGCATCAGATGACATTTTCATAATATTGCACAGCCAGTAGGAGAAATGTGACTTTCTCCATTTCTCATAATAGCTGACCGGAACATCAGCAATGCCGATGTTGAGGCAGAGCGACGTGGGGCAGAGCACGCTGACAGCACAGAACGCAGATTAAATATTGACCATCTCCTGGAGGAGCCTCGCTAAGAGCGTGTGCACGAGTAATGGCATGAATTTACAAAAGATCCGTGTTTATTTTTAGAACGCACGCTTCAAGGGGCATCTCTGCGCTTGTGTGTTTTGCCGTTATGTGCGCGTAAACTGATTTGTGTGTACGGGGACCAGTTTGTGTAATGACGGAGCGAAAGGCAGACGTACAGACAGATGAAAGCGGTTTGCATTTCTACTCGAAATACACTCACACACAGTCACATCAGGGGCACATCTTCTCCCACAGGCAAACAAAGCAAAGCGAGGAGGTGAATTGAGATTTAGACAGCGCCATCATTTGCATTTTAATTAAGCAGCTTCTGTTTGTGCCCTCCCCTCGTGTGGCAGGGGCAGGGCCTCTGGGGGCCACTTGTGCTACTCTGCTCCTGCATGCCTCCACTGAACAAACCACAGGTTATTTGCTAGTGTGCGCACATGGAGGGGAAGAGTGACACTTCAGCACTCCCTTAATCCTCGACATGTCAGGTCAGATCATAAATCAGCAGTTTGGCCTCTTCATACTTCATCATTTGTCCTAACTCAACCTGGTTGCCAGAAAAATGCTTTATACATTTCTGCAAACCACCGATATGTTACATTTGTCTGTTTTATGTAGAGCAAGGATACTCAAATTGCTTTGCTTGAGGGCCACTTCTGCAAAATGTAAGGAGACCAGTCTCGCACCTTATTTACATTAAAAGTACAAAAAAAAATGTCCAGTGTGAATCAATTTATTTCTTACTGTGAGGAAGAAAACGGTCTGCAGGCCACCTGGCACACTATAGCGGGCCAAATCTGGCAGGGATGCATTAAAACTTTATGTTTCAACAACACTGTGGTTACCATTAGGGTTAGGCACAAGAACCACTTGGTAATGCTCAAGAAAAGATCATGTCTAGGTTTATAAAACCCAGTTTTGGTGGCACAAATCCAGCAGGAAAAGCAGCTTTGTGTCTGTGCGCTGTCTCCGGTGGAAAAACTGCCACAAGTTACAAAAAGCCACTCACATTTATGGGGCTAAAAGGTGCAGAAAACAGGGATGACTCCAGATGTCAAACCGCTGTGGTTTGTTGGTCTTGAACAGTAGTCTGCAGTGGTCTGCAGCTTGGCAGGTGTCTCACCTATAAGTCAAGCCATCAACCTCCTAATGACATAGTATGCTTATATATTATGTCACTAGAAACGTTGATATGACACGTATGAAACGTACAAATGTAACATATTTGTGGTTTGCTGAGATGTACAATACAGCCATGTTGAAAAAGCACTCCCTAGTGGTTCCCAACTGGTCCAGCCATGGGGTCCAGATTTCTGCTTAGTCACTAGTTTAAGGTCCATACAGTTAAATATATTCAGTGTCATACTTGCTCCGTTATTTACTAACTCTACAGCAGGAAACCACTTCAAAATAAAAGCTCTGTGCTGGAAATTCCTTGTACTTCAACATAAAGTGTGTTTTTTACTAACTTGACACATTAATGAGTCAGTCAGGATGGACCCGTGACCCACCAGTTGGTAACCACTGCCCTACACCCTTAAACCATCAGGGATAACTCCAAGAATGACACATTGACACCTCGCTAATGTTTACTTGATAGTTTAAACGCGGTAGTAGCTCAAACTGCTTCATTGTTAAATGCAATTACTGCTATTAAAGCAGTATTACAAACAAATCTCCTCTACTATAAGGGATTAAAGTTGTATTTCTTGCTCAACAACCCCTTGGTTTAAGCACTGTCCTCCTCATTGAATGCAAGACATCACCCTTCCAGGTAACGACGATCTTTCAGAGCGCAGTATACTGTATGTTGCAGCTCAGTTGGTGAAAATGCAGAAGAAAACCTGAGGCGTATTATATACTCTAAGGTACAATATAATGAGCCCCATTGATTTCCATGTGCTACTTTCATGTATCCATGATAAATATTTGATGACTGGTGTGGAGGTGCGGACAGACTGGGATGGAACTGGGGCCTGCGGGGATAGGAGGGGAAGCGCATGTGTCCGGGTGTGTGTGCATGTTCAAAGGCAAACAAGAGAAAAAGAGCGAGTGAATGGAACAGAGAGTAGATAAGTGTATATGTGTGTGTGTGTGTGTGTGTGTGGAGAGGGTGCAGTAATGACCCCCCTGTGAGCAGAGGGAGGAGCCGGCACAGCCTTTTTCGCTCCTTCGCTCCCACCCTCCATTTATGAATAATTAAGTTGGAATCTGCCAGTCAGAGCGGACCGGTGGCTCATTACAAGGCATTATGTACGGCCGTGTCACGCAAGCTATCAATCAAGAGGAGTCCATTCATGTGCGTCAAGTCATCTCCGGGGATGACAGAGGCAGTGGGGGGTAGATTGTGTGTGTGTTCGGGGTGTGTTTGCGTTAGGAGATGGGAGGGATGGGAAGCCACCAGAGAGACACAGCGCAAACACAGAATCAACCCTGGTATGACCATATAAGGGCATGGGCTCTGCTTTAGGCTGCAGATTGGCGGCAGCCTAAACATTCATTTGGCAGTGACTTCATGGTCATTTAGAGGGCGGGGTTATGTCATCATCAGCATGCTCGGCATCAGAGCTGCAAAGGGTTAAACTGATGAAATAATGACTATATCTTTAGCAGGGATGCATCTAAATCCGAATAATCAATAAGCATAAATAATGTGATGGAAACAGATATTTGTTTTACTCGAAGCTGACCATTCATGACCGTCACTGTCACTACAAGGAGAAGGAGACGTCAAAATGAAGCACAGACTCTGTAGTTTGTATGTGTTAATTTGCTCCATTTAAAAAACCCAATTCTATTATTGAAAAAAAGATATTTTACCTTGTATTTCAGTCAATATTAATGTGTTTAAGATGCAACATGCTGCACTGTATGTACTGGCCATAGGTTTCATGCAATTTTGGCATACACAAACAGCCTAAAAATATTTGACGGAAAATTTTACAGTTGGAAATAAAATGAGCTGGGAAATAAATGTGGCATTAGGAAATAAAAGTCTTCTGAAATAAATAAAAGTAGTCTTTGAAAAACTTCCTTTCTCAAATAAAACCCATTTATTTATTCACTAAACCATATTGGCTCATTTATATATGTATATTAACATTTACTGATATATTTACTTCCTAACTTATTTATTTCGGGATTTATTTCATAGCTATATCTATTTATTTCATAGGCACATTTATTTGTTTCAAAGGCATATTTTTTTTTTTTATGTATTGTTTTTTATGGCATATCATAGTGGTGGGGTTCACACAGTTCACAAAACTTAGTTTAGTTAAAAATAAAAATAAAAGAAAGAGAATGAGAGATTAAGAAGTACAGTATCAGGATGTAGAAATATATGTTATAATTAATTATATGCCATAACTAAATCAATTTGATGCTTTAAAGGCACAACAATTTCACTGTCAATAAACATTCAGTTAGAAAATACAACATTTACCTGATTTAACGTGACTTAAGGCCAAAACACACCGGCGGCGAACATAGCAGGTCAAAAAATACGCCCCTATTGTGTTGGCTCTCCTTGATGCGTCACCCTGAGGCACTTTATGCGACTGTCTTATTTCCAGTCTCGCCGCCCTCAGAATTAAATGCATTTTCCCCCACTTGCTCTCTGCTTGTACATATCAGCTCACGTAGCAGCTCTTTTTCTCTGCTCCTATGGCAGCTCGACTCGCCACCTCACCACTGATGCATAAAGAGAGCCCTGTTGCTGTTGCTTTGTCTCCTATGTGACAGAGAATGGAAAATATCCTGAGCTAAACGACTCACAATCCCATCACTTTAAAGAGAATAGCCAAAGAGATACTTCCTGGTGAGTCATAGCTTTGGAGATCTGCTCTTTGGGTGAGAAATCAACTTAAATAAGTGGGTGTCCCCGCAAGATTTTAAGCTAATGGAGAGGTGGAAGAGGCACAGATCTTTCAGCAACAATAACCTCATGTGGTTGTCTGTTCACAAGCTGCAGCGTGACGTGTCCGGTGTGTGCTGGGGGTGGCACTCGATACGCATCAACAAATGTGACTGGTGTGTTTTCAGCTTTATTGTATAAACCACATTCACTTCCAGTATTCCATTCGCATATGGATACAGAGAAATATAATTTTGCTGGCTTCACTCACCTCTCCCTTCTTGACAGTCATAGACTGCCGTCGGGGCGTCGTCTCCTCATTGATGCTGGACAGGAAGTTCTGGGAGATCCGCAAGGCGTCCTGCAGAAGCGGGTGGTCCGGGTGGCTGGTGGGCGTGTGTTTGAGCAAGTCCTAGAGTACAGCAGTAGACGGAGAAATTTTTTTTTACCCACTGAAACACAAACTAACAGTGCAGCCCTTAAAGACGTTCCCATAGGAGGCTGAATTTAAAACAAGGTTTGTGATTCATAAACCCAAGCCTTTTTGGACTTCTCTATGTGTGGTCATTTCTAATCTGTAATTTGTCACATATCTGGGATGGGTGCTGATGGAGGAAATGCTTTCTAGAGATGGAGAAAGAAATCCCTGACATAAAGAAAATAATAATGCATTTTTTATTCTGACAGTGTTGGCCAGTTGGGTTGTGATCACCTGTGTCATGCCCTCTAGGCTTAATTTGTGAGCAGCATTATTATGCGGCATAATGAGGATGCGTGTCTGCTTCAGCGTCACTCTTACTTACATGAAGTACCAATGTGCTGCGAGTCACTCTGTCCACTGGTTTATAAAGCAAAGCTGTACATGAAAAAGAAGAGAAACAAGACTAATTGTTGATATGTTTGAATTAATATACCATATGTGTGCATTTTAATTTGTGTTATATTTTGATTCAAGTTAAAACTAGCATGAAGTGACTGACCTTCTAGAGAGTTCTTGGCCGTCTGGTCCTTGGAGTCCTTGGGGCTCCTTACCTTCAGGTTCTGTTTGGAGACAAATGGCAAGTTCAAAGAGGAACACCCTTTAAAAAAGACTTCTGAAAACCGGCTCAGTATGGTTTGGCCATATGAAAACATAGTGAGGTTATTATTCTTGCTCAGGCTCTGAGGTCATCCACTTCCAAATTAATTATGCCATCCTCAGCAGCTCCCCCCGCCCCCCGACCATCTTCCTCAGATGGCTCAGAGTCATGCATCATTACTTAGGCCATTAACAACCGTCGATGATGAATTCCCCATCCTGCATGTGGACACCAGCCTCAGTGCTAACTGGTAGACCTCATAAAACATAGACGAAGACTGATGGTGTGTCAGAAGCTACGTGAAAGAACATGTGCAAAAAAAAAAAAAAAAGCTCAAAGACTGCTCAACATACTCTGTTCAACCCCGCACTTTATTTTTATCCTGATATCCTAAAGCTTATCAGTCAAGACATGAACATCTGCTCCAATTTATTGTACATACTGTAGTTCATAAAGACTCCAACATCACTTGAACCCATTTTTGTGGCTGCTGGAAACAGCAAAATCCCAAAATGTCTGAAGAGAGCTGTAATACTGTTTAAACTTTCACAATTCCCACCCTTGTTAGAGTGTTTGAATGTAACACTTGTGGGATTGTAGACTACTGGTTTAAAACCAGGGTCAATTTTCTTACATCAGCCTTCAAAAGTAGATTGGAGGCAGGAGAATTAGTGTTTTCAGATCTAGCTTCTCTATGATAACAGAAATTGTTCTGAGCCCCCAAAGCTGTTGGAAACTTGTGTTCGGGGAAAAGATAAATTAACAAATTTATTATGCTGCCAAGGCTCATCTACGGTCTGTGTAGGTGATACTGAGCTCAGATTTTCCTGGTCAGCAATGAGAATGAGACCAAGCAACCCTCCTCTGCATTGTCCCCTAATTTAACTGACATTCACACACACACACACACACACACACACATACACACACACACACAATATATTGCCTCTGGCTGCATTTGTATAGAAATATTCAGCCGAACATGCAAATTTAAAGGCAGGGAAATGCTTAAAGCTGTGTGGGTGGGTAACAGCAAAGCATTTTGCAAGTATAGTGCATCAGGGACAGAACTGTTAAACAACCACCAATATCAGCTATCGGTCTGATGATGATAAGCTTGTGGGGCCATAGCCTACATTTTGAGGGTTCTGGTGTAGCCAGTGGATATTGGGACTAAAACTTCCTTCTTTCTGGCTGATCTCTATAAACAGGTATTTGCATATGAACGCAGGTAAAAAACATTTAAAAAGCTAATGCGACATTAGACGAAATCCGATGGGTTCTGAAATTACATTTAAATCAAAAAGTTCCACCTCTTTTGCTCTCCACATCTACCTGCCACTCAAATGTGATTGGTCAATACTTCTCAGACTACAAAAGAAAACCAAAAAGCTTCCGATTCCAAAATCTTGTACCGTTGCCTACAGATTCAACATACATTCTGTTAATAGAAATTAAGCAGACATAAAATAGCAGCCTGGTCTCATTACCACGGCACTGAAACAGGTGACTTGGACAGTGTCATGGGCACCAGATGCATCATGCTTCCATTGAGCCACTCCAATGTACAGCTATCTGTGTCATTATTAGACGTTTAGAGCAACGGACATCGTGTAAAGAGTGCTAAAATCCAATTAGGGCGGCGGGAGGGGAGCTGCATGGGTCCAACAAGCTCAGGACTTTGACCAAGGAGACTGGTGTTTGTGTCGTGTGAAAAATAAATTTGTTTCAAGTGACTAGTGACATAGAAATAATAGTTAGCATGTTAGCCGTTAGCCTATATACAGCCGTAGCGTCAGACCTGTTAAAACTTAATTGAACGGGCATCCTTTCAAGTGCAAAGTTAGTCCACTAAACAAGCTTTTTCTCCACAAAGACTGCCTCATATCGTTAGGATAAATGTCAGAGAACATATAGAAAACGACATGTAAA
>NC_065514.1:17112224-17242235 GCF_006386435.1 Epinephelus moara | reverse complement strand
CACCACACCGGGTAAGGTAAGACAACACGTTTACATGTCGTTTTCTGTATGTTCTCTGACATTTATCCTAACGATATTAGGCGGTCTTTGTGGAGAAAAGCTTGTTTAGTGGACTAACTTTGCACTTCAAAGGATGGCCGTTCAATTAAGTTTTAACAGGTCTGACGCTACGGCTGTATCTAGGCTAACGGCTAACATGCTAACTATTATTTCTATGTCACTAGTGACTTGAAACAAATTTAGGACGATAGGAGACGGGTTGAAATAAACCGAAATTTCCCTTTAAAGTTAACATTCAGTTGTTTTGTTACATGAGTCTTTACTCAACTGAGTCGATTCATGAAACCAAAGTCGACCACAATCTTTTCCTAACCCTAACCAAGTAGTTTAGTTGCCTGAATCTAGCTGCAGTCCCTTTCTTGGTAACAGAAGTCAACTTGTGACCTTTTGCCAGCCCCTTTTCCGGCAAGATACAACGCAAAAGTTTCTGCCCAAGCATCAAAATAGTAGGGATGAGGGATGAGATCACACTGAAAATAGACTCTTCCTACTATATAACACCCCACAGGAACTGCTCATTGCCCTATGAAGACATTATCTAACACTATGTTTTATCTACTTCATCACTTTCGTTTGACTAGGTGACGCTGCCTTTCTCTTACAAACTACCCAGCTGCAGCAGGATGGACAATTTGTTTTTATTAATATGGATATAGCTACATAAGACAAAGAAAACATGAACAACTTGTGAAACTCAGTTGGATAATTTGCTGGTATGTAGGGGGTTAAGTGTTTCACTGATTTTACACGGTGGTAAAATGCTTTAAGGTAGAGGCTAAACCAGCAACTGTTCACTTTTGGTCCAATTCCTTTCCCCACATCTAAAACCCTGGTATTTCTATCCCTGCTTTGTGATGTTATCCAGTCTTTTCTCAATCCTTCTTACCTCAGAGATTTCTGCAAACTGTGTGTTGGCCTGGCAGCACTTCTCCGCCGTCTCCACAGCCAGTTCATAGTTGTCCACAAATGCTCGGTAAACTCCGAGCTGGCTGGCCTGATAGAGAGAAAGAAAGAAACAGAGGAGGGGTGTTTTTAATTAACACAGTAGACATATTGAAGTGTTGTCAGAAAATTCATCCCTCAATTCTAAATGAAAATGTGAATACAGTGACAGTAAACTCAAAGTGAGCTTCTTTATAGAGAAATAAATAGCTGGCTCTTGGACAGAACAGTTCATTGTAAAGACAGTTAGAGCACCCTCAGACACATCCAAACACACTCAACAGTCCTCTTCACTGCTTCCTTTTCTTGACTTCCACCACTTCATTCCTTAACGTCATACAATCTGGAGCCTTGCTTCAACTCTAAATATAATAATAAACCATTTTTTCTCTCAGTCTATATTTGGCATGTACATGACACAAACTAATGAAGAACAGCATTAGAGAAACAAAACAGACACTGGGCAGCCAGACGAATGGAGGCACAGCATTATAATGTAGCCTGCTCAGTAAATACCTTCGTCTGGACTGTTACTGTAAAGCCTCAATAAATTAGTACATCAGAAAGCACTGGTGAATCACTTAATTTCCTCAAGTCTGGACAGTGGCAGCTGAAATATGGACAAATGGACAAATCTTTACAACAGACAATGTGAAGTCCCCTTTGACCTTCTCAGTGTTATTAAAATGCTAAATTGCAGTACTGAGATATGTAATCCTTGAAATTCCATATCTGAGACAGGAGATTCAGCCCAGTCAGCCATGTCTTAGAGACTGTATACGACTTGCAGACAATCGAACAAAACAACCGGCAAAGGAAAGACACACATCACAGTCACAACAACAGCAACGTATCCACGGTGCACCTCGCAGCCGGGCTGGTTGCCCGGGCAACCGTCAAGACCTGCACTGTGCCTGGGTGAGTAATTAATGATTGGTGTAACGGAGGCTATGAAAGCACATTTAGGAAGCTGGATGGCTGAATAAAACTCCACCAAACGCTGCCTGCCAGCGCTGCGATCCATCTCGACGGCGAACAAAGGGACAATCAATTCTCCCGAACAAAAGCTGAAGGAGGAGAGAGTACAGTGGAGATGGGCTTTGTGTGTAAGAGCTACACACGCTACTATAAAGAATACCAAATGCCCCAGAAAAATCTTAGCTGAGTATATTGAACACATATTATTAACTTTGAAGCTCTTCATTACATGTCGCTATAGTTCAGACCTTTTGGTCCCATATTAGCCTGAGTGGAGCTTCAGGAATTTGGGATGTCTTTTGTCCTTTACAGACACAAAGCTGAAAAGGTAATTCAGGTTTATTACAACTACATAGGGCCGGGCTATGTGGAGAAAATCAAAATCACAATATTTTAGACCATTCCTCAATATCGATATTGTGTCAATCTTGTAGCATATTACAATAACCAAAATCCAATACAATATCTAGTCTAATATTATGATACTGATATAATATCAATATATTGCCCAGCCCTACAACTGTGGTCTTACTTTCATTGTTCTGGTCACTGTTTCTATCTGATGGTACTGTACTCATTGCTGAGATCTGGAACCATGGCAACAAAGCTGTAATGAATGTCTATCGATAAAGTCAGGCAAGAAATGAGCAGTCAGGTGATCAGAGAGGTTGTCAACAAGCCGGCAGTTTAGCCAGATAATCAGAAACACTTTATTTGGAGGTTGAACCAAAAGTGAGTGCATCCAGAAGTTGCACTGGAAAACTCTTTATGAGAAACTACTGTAAATACAGTGAGTAAAAACTGAAACAGAAAGGTGGTCTGTAAACTATGATGAATATATATACATTGGACAATTTGAGTAATGAAAACTACATTTGTTTCTGACTTTGTTTTCTAACCTGTGGGCATCCCTCTGTCCTTAGGACCCTCGCAGCGGAAAAACTCCCCAAAAAAACCCTTTAACGGGGGAAAAAATGGTAGAAACCTCAGGAAGAGCAACTGAGGAGGGATCCCTCTTCCAGGACGGACAGACGTGCAATAGATGTCGTACATATCTATGATTCAGTGGCTGAGCCAGAATTGTCTCCATACAGCTCTCAACATGGAGGTAGCGGAGCTGGGGGCTAGCAGCGAATGGTGCTAAGATCAGTGCTAGGCCCCGGTCACACAGAAAGCGTTTTGCAGGTTGAAAACGCAAGGCGTGCCGTGCTGCTTTTTTTACAAAATTGAATGCCACTAGTAAAAAAAACGCTTGCTGCACCTTTTTATTGTTGCATCACACCCATTAACTAACCTTCTCTCCTTCTATCAATCTAATGTTTAATTTATTTTTTCACAGTAATTAGTATCTTTGCTTAAAATGCACAAGCAGAGGATATTTGCTCTAGCTTTAGTTGAGTGGCTGTCAGTAAATAGTTTGTTGGGCACATGGAAACAGATCTGTGTGGCTACATGAGACCCTAAGAAAGAGGGTGGATCATGGGGAGTACCACCAGACATATTTTAGGATGTCTCAGGGGCAGTTTGACAACCTGTTGGCTATCTTCTGGCCGTATAGCTCTGGGTATCAATCAATCAATCAGTATCCAGCAGCCGCTACCACCAGTTTCTCCTCCATTGTTTACCAACTGTAAAGTTGTTGTGGTGACCACCACAGAAGACTCGCCTCTCAAATCATCCGATTGCGCAATGAGAAAAAAGGTGATGACATGGGGCGCTTTTCTGTTGCGAGTTGAAGTTTTTTCAACTTACGGAGTTCAGAATACTCTGGCAAAAACGGCAGGCGTCTAGAGCACAGAAACACAAGGCGCATCGCAACACAAGAAACGCGAGCAAAAAGCTTAATTCTCATTAAAAACAATTACAAAAAGGCGCCTCCAGCTGTTAAAACACTTTCTGTGTGATCAGGGCCTAAGAATGGCAACAGTGCTGACAGAGCTAACAATGATAACCAGGCAAGACTGGAGGGTGGGCGTTATGTTGTATAAGCGCAGTGGCAATAAGCTAGTCAATGGGAGACAAACAGGGACTCAAATGCACTAATATACATGTGCGTCCTCTACAACAAAGAATAGAGAAGCTTGGATTACAACATACACAGTGACAGCGTGACTTCGTTCTCTGCTCAGGAGACCATTAGTCCACTACATCTTTACACACCGAATAGTTGGTTGCTGCTACATTAATGCTCATGATGTCATATACAGAACTTTTAATAACCTGTCTGATTGTCTGCCTGCTACTAAACTAGACCCAAGTTGCAGCAAACCAGACTTTTCTTTTAAAACTACGGGGCTCAGAGACTTTGCAGTCAGGGCCTGAAGGCACTGGAACAACCTGCCTCAGGAAATAAGACCGACTGAGTCAGTGCTTTTATTGTTGATTTTTAATTTGCTGCCTTGTGTGAAGCACTTTATAATTAGAGTTTTGAATAGTGCTCTATAAATAAAGGACTACTACACATCTGTAAGCTAATAACTATTCTTGTCTTAGACTGACCTCATTCATCCCCTAACATCCTATTTTTAGGCACAACCCTGACCTTCCTGACATACCCTGATCTTTGCCCTCATGATGGGGTGAGAGATTTAATTATGGCAGGAATGTGAAGTCACAAGTTTTCTAAACATCATTTAAACTTATTATGTTATCACTGACAAAAGAAACATCCTTCACAAACAAACAACTGTCCTTATTTGTGTTTTCCAAATACTCAATATGAATTTTAAGTGGCAAAACTTTCCAAAATGGATTTACAATGTCTTCCACATACATCCGCACACTAGGACGAAGCAAAGTGGAAGAAGGCGAGGAGAAAAGCAATTTTCACAATCCTGCAATCCTGTGTCCTGCCCTGGGCCACACAATCTGCACCACAGCGGAGGCCATTCAGAGCGTGACAGTTTGACTGTGGAGAGAACAGAGAGCCCGAATGTCTGCCAGCCACATCCACAGAGCCGCACACAACACCGTGAAGGCTTACAGAGTGTGCCGCTGCAGCTACAGTATCATGGTAGAAAATGGCTTTGGGTGATGAAAGAAACTGCTTGGGTGTTTGGATTTCTCAGTTCGGGATTTATCCTGTGTGAGAGTATGTGTGTAATCCACAGCGGAAAACAACATTAAGAAAACAGCCTCATGACAGAGTAAGGCCATTATAGGAGAAGACTGGATTTAGCCACTTGGTTATAAGGGAGTTTTAACAGACTAGGAAATTTCTCACACAGGGAAAAAGTGCTGTTTAGTCTATGATGTTATAATGATATGAATAGACAGCATTAGAAAGGATAAGACCCTTCATTTGCTGGTAAAACAAGAGTCAACACTGCGATGCTGCACAGTGACAACAATGACAACATGCTGACGTCTAAGTAATGTTTACCCTGTTACCCAACTTAGTTTAGCGTGTTAGCCTGCTAGCATTTTCAAATTAGCACTAAACACAAAGTACAGCTGAGGCTGATGGGCCTGAGACATCAGTCCATCTTATAGTTATTGAGACATTTCACACAAAGCCTCATGGTGGCGCTAAAGGAAAAATAAGAGAATCGTTAGCCATTAGGATTTGTTACCGGGTAACAAGAGTGTCGTCAAAAATGAGTGCCAATCTGGTAAATATTTTACCGTTAAAGCAAGAACTTTGATCACCAAGTTTGTAGGCTTTATCCTCTGTGGACCATCATTGTCTGTATTTCTTTTCCTGGCAATCTATGTAATAGTTTTTGAGATATTTCAGTCTGGAGCAGGTGGTGACCGACTCTGACATGGCCATATCTAGAGCCATGCTGTCATCCCTCCTGATTTTCCTTGGAGACTTATTTTTCACTGCTTTCTCCCACGGTCACAGTTCTCCCATATTTCACTCGATTTATGACAGATTTTCACACCTTTACGTTACACAACATCCTTGGACAAGAAAACAGCTACACTGAATGTCATTTCCTGGTGTGCATGCGACATGGAAGAGAGCTGCTCCTCCAGACAGAAATAAGGAAATAAGAATTCCAGTTTTACAGAAAGTTTTAAAGGAAAGGTGTGTGCATTTAGTAAAATCTGCTGCGATGATTTTTATGTCGTGCACAAGGGTCGCACGGTGCAATTAAATGAATAAATGAAAACTGATTTAGTTTATATATTACTGATTAGTTTAAGCAAGAATACACACCAGAGGGGCAAGTTATTCTGTATTCTTTCCTGAGAATTAATCGTAAAATTACAGTATTGAACATAACAACTGTTGCAGTTTACATATTATTTTGTTATTTTTATTCTCTAAATGTCACCAGAAGGAATCAAAGTCTCTGAAACTCAATTCTTTCTGGGGCATTGTAAAAAAAAACCTGATACAGCATCAAAGTGCTGGACATAATCATGTGCAGTTTTTTTCTGTTTCAGGTTGACCATCATTATTATGTACTTCTGACTTCTTACATGTCTGTTTGTCATGTTTTTTGGACATGTATCATTGAGGGTGATTTATTATCATTTTTCTTACATTACCTTCCTCTCAGTACTGATGTCATGTTTCTGAACTAGTATTAGCGAGGTTGAACCCATGAGTGTTGTATACACTCTCTTTTAAGTGTACAATATTTATATGCCACCTATTCTCAGACATATTAAACTCATTCATTCATTTTCTGTAACCGCCTATCCTGTTAGGAGTCACGGGGGAGCTGGAGCCTATCCCAACTGACACTGGGTGAGAGGCAGGGTACACTCTGGACAGGTCACCAGACTATCACAGGGCTGACACATAGAGACAAACAACCATTCACACTCACATTCACACCTACGGACAATTTAGAGTCACCAATTAACCTAGCTTGCATGTCTTTGGGAGACATGCAGATGGGTTGGACAAAGCCCAATAAAACCCATGCTGACGTGGGGAGAACATTCAAACTCCACACAGAAAGTTTCCCCCACCCCAGGTTGGAACCAGGAACCCTGTTGCTGTGAGGCGACAATGCTAACCACTGCACCACTGTGACGCCAGATACATAAACTCACTACACCACAGCTACCACCTCAGAGAATCCCACAAAAAAAACCTTCAGCAGAGCAAAAAACAGTTTGTAGGTTGGCCAAATAAAGGATCAATCTCCTTCTATAAATTCACAGAATCAGGCTTTTTCCATCCTCCATCTCTGAAGAGCAACATTCAGAGCAAGTTTATCAGTTTGCCCGTCTGTCTTCATGGTGTAAAACCTTCACTTTGCCACTGTGTATGAAGTGTGTGTCTAGGAAGAGCAGAAGTGTGATTTAGCCCTATTTTCAGCCTTCAAACACTTCTCTCTGACACTCATGCTCATAACCTGTCAGTGACGCTTTGCCTCTTCCTCTTTTCTCTCCGTCTCTCGCCTTCCTTGTTCTGATGTTTTATGATTCCTAAGCCCGTCTGCTCCCCTCGCAGATTTCAGGAGTCACGGTGAGACAGCTCTATTGGAGTTGCAGCAGCCTAAATCTACATGCCTAGCCGACTCTCATCCTCTCTCAACCCTCCCTCCCCCCCACATTCCTTGCCTGTATCACCTCCTCTACTCTCATCTAATCTCTTCCTCCCTCCCTCCCTCCCTCTCCACATCCTTACGGAACGGCTGTCATGTAGCATTTTTTCCTTTTTTTTTGTCACTGTAGTCTTAGCGTCTTCTCCCCCTGACTTCTATTAACTGGTGTCTGGAGAGGAGGGGAGGACGGGGCAGAAACTGTCTGAGTGTGGAAACACTGTACACTCTGCTTAATATTCATGTTTTAGCCACATCAGAACCATGATGTCGTGTCTTTTTTCTACGCTGAGTGTGGGGCAGTTTTGTTGGATGGGAGCTAACGTGACCAAGAAGCACGTTTAAGGAAGGAAAAAAATACAAAGACAAGCTTTAAAAGAAACTATTAGATAAAAAGTGGATTTTGGTGTCTGCCTCCTTGACGGGAAAAGATTCAAATTAAATCCTAATTTCTTAGCTAAGCCCCAGGAGGAGCCTCCTGAGATAAATTAACATGAGTGTGTGTGTGCATGTGTGTGTGTGTGCGTGTGAGAGAGAGAGAGACTCCTATTTATAGCAGCTTCTTCGAGACACAAAGCACACAGTGCAGTGATGGTCTCAGCTGCCTGAGGCAGAAAGGCGGCATTGTGAAACACCTCCTTCTGTGTGTGTGTGTGTGTGTGTGCGTGCATGCGTGTGTGTGTACATGGGAGTGTGTTCAAGCATAAGTGAGTCTGGGAGGGAGGGAAAGACAGAGAGAGAGAGAGAGAGAGAGATACAGGGAGTTTGAGGGAGACACAAGTGGGAGAGGAGCAGTATTTCGGAGAGAATTAACAAATGATTCATTGTGGGTTAATTGACCCATTGTGAAAATGATTAAATAGACCCAGTGTACATTTGGCCCAGACATCCTTGGCAGAAACTACTGGAGGGAAGAGAGGGAAAGAGCAAGCAGCTGTTGAGGAGGAAACAGGAAGAAAAGGCCAATTCGGATTCAATTTGTCTACAGTCAAAATGGCATTTTAGCCAGCTAAAAAAATCAATATCAGTACGTGATAGTCAGAATATTTTCACCTATTTACCTTGCTTTTAGACAGCCGTTTCCGATGGAGAACTGAATTTAAAGTTAAGCTTATCTATGCCCTCTTCAAAGCCAGACTCCATTGACAAAAACAGTCATTTTACCTTGCTGAACACAGGAGCTGCTGGTCTACCACTTCCTTGTTTAATTAGTTAGTTAGTTAAAAAATGTACCCTGGGATCTATATCAATAAATCAATGGGTGATTTCCTTCTTCTAGCAAAATCCTAAATGATTGAGTTGTTTTTTTTTCCACCTGGACCTTTATGCTCTGCCATTTCTCCTCTAATCATCACGCTGTAACCTGTGACAGGCTGTTATGATACCACAACTATCGCACATTCACATACATGTTGCTGCGAGCACCACGTAAGTTTCCATTACCAAAGGTTTATGACGACACCGACTCCTGTGTATGCACGGCGAGAGAGGAGAGGGAGACACGCTGTGCCGCTGCCAGAGGAGCCGCTGATTGAGTTCACTCTGAGCGCTAACTCGCTAAAAGAGTCTGAGAAGTCCGGGGCTGTTCATAAAACATTCAAGACGCCACAGTTTATTCCACACTACTGAAGCTACACTAGTGGGAGAGGAGCAGTATTTCGGAGAGAACTAACAAATGATTCATTGTAGGTTAACTGACCCGTTGTGAAATGATTAAATAGACCCAGTGTACATTTGGCCCTGACATCCTTGGCAGAAACTACTGGAGGGAAAAGAGAGACAGTGAGCGGCTGTTGAGGAGGAAATAGGAAGAAAAGGATGATTCAGATTCAATTCGTCTATATTTAAAATGATAAAAAAAGAGCATCAGTACTAAAATCAAATCTACATTTAGTGGCTTATTGAATTACGCAGACCGATTCTGCCTCTGAAAACCTCCAAATTCAAGAAAAAACACTGCTGTGAAAAAAGGCACTCCAGCACAGTGCTTTTGCTTAAGGTCTGTGTCCATAGGTCAGAAAATGTTGCTGCAGCACCCTGAATGTCTTTTCTAATACTCTCAACTTTTGTGGGTGCCCACTGATGTCACTTAAGGGCAATAACAGATCTGCTGTCATGGGTACAGACACACAAACTACAGCCCCAAATCCCCCATCCCTTTGACTAATCTCTTTCAATTTCCTCACCAGTTTCTGGAAGAGGTCCCCGACTCTCTGGTGGTGGCTCCACTGCTGGACACGTGGCAAAAGACCGTCGTAGAACTCCCTGTGGATCTCATAGAGCTCAGGCACTTTGAAGAAGATGGTTTCTATCTGGGCCACAGTGAGCACGGGCTGCGAGGTCGTGGCAGCGGCCTTCAGAGGCTTCATAGGCTGAGAGGAACAAACAGTGGAGATGATAGGTATAACATTCCCTTTGAGGGCGACTTTGTGTGTGAACTATAAGCACTTTAGATAAACATTACTATGTGAGTTTATTCTATTAATACTCTTTTCTAGTGGTGCTATTTTTCTAGCTTAATATTTAAATGGTTTTATCATTAAGAAGCAGACACTGAGCATGAGTACTTATAGCACTCATACAACCCCACTTATCAATACAAGTGTACTTATCAATAATCAGTGTATTACCTTTAGTAGATGACTGTCAGTACCCCCTGACTTTGGTGAAGCAGGCACTGAAGCTATAGTAATGTACTGCTGTGGACGGGAGCAGCAGCAAAACTCAGTTTGGCCACCAAAAAAAAAAATTAGTAACTGTTTAAATGTACACTATATTTAAAATACTTTCGCTGCTTTACCTTGCTATCAGACTGCAATTTGACAGGGAACTGAACAGAAAGTGAAACCCATCTATGCTGTCTTCAAAGTCATTTTACCTCGCTGAACACAGGAGCTGCTGGTCTACACCCCAATCAATTAGTTTGTTTGTGTTACTATGTGACTTTGGTGTTTTAAGGGTTAGTTTCGATTCACCAGAGTCACACAATAACACAAACTACAGATTGAGGCAACAGTAGACCAGCTGCTCCAGTGTTCAGCGAGGTAAAATTACTGTTTTTGATTGAGTCAATGGAGTCTGGTGGCTTTGAAGAGAGTAAAATAAGGGCCTCAGTTCCCCAGTTGAAAGAGCTGTATGTATCAACTTAAAGCAGTAAAAATATTCTAAACATAGCGCACACTGAAACATATGTTGAGTTTTTTAGGTGGCTAAAATACATTTTGCTGCCTCCCAACCACAGCAGTACATTGCTGAGCTTTCGTGAATGTACTCCTGCCTGCTTCTCCAAACTGAGGGTGATTCGACAGACATCTACTGTAGGTAGTACACTGACTATGGATAAGTTCCTCATACAACCCCACTTCAAAAGATCCGAACTATCCCTTTAAGTGTAAGCGGTCTACCACTAATAACATGCTACTTTATAATAAGGCTATGTGTGTGTGTGTGTGTGTGTTCTCACCAGCAGCAGTGCCTCCAGGTGACTGAGGTATGTTTCCTCAGTGGCCAAGATCCCAGACAGGACCCACTTCCTCATCTCCAAACCTTTTTCCAGGTCACATTCAGTCTGTAACAAACACACAGACATATAAATTGAAGTTAAAACAGTCTGAATTATTTTTACTTACTCTAAAAACTGGCTCTCATCAAAATTTTTTTTATTATTTTTGAGAGTTTTTTTCAGTGCTGTGTCTGCGATTTTCGTTGCTTCCTCTACCTCCACTCTAAATAAGAATAAGAATTTAAAAAATACAGGCAGAGGACAGAGTCTCTGCAGATAAATACACTGCCACACACGTCTTGTGTTGATACCTTTCACCACCTAGTGATGTGCCTTTAACTGTTTCTTCCTGTCTGCAGCATAAAGAACACTGAAAGCATCATATTATTCCTCAAATCAGCTGATAAAATGACCTGTAATATCATTTGTTTGTAAATCTCAGATTGAAGGGTTGCCAGCTCTTAGCTGAGCCTGAAACCTCTGCAGGTTCGCTGTTTGTGAGCACCACAGTGTAAAAAATCAAACAGCAACAAATGCACCTTCAAGAAATCCTCCCCGGCTGCCTCCCTGTTCCCCTCAGCCCAGTCAAAGCTCACTGAGGAGCACGGACATGAAAGAAAGCAGACAGACAGAGAGATTCCTCGGGCTGTCTTGTTTAACCACAAACTCTGAAATAACTCAAACAGGCAGGGTCTCCCATGGGAGCAAGGTTGGCGTATAAATATGTGTCTGTGAGAGAATTTGCAAATGCCGAGAGCGTGCGCACACACACGAAGGAAGGAGAGGAGTCAGGTAGGAAGAGGAAGGAAGGAAGGGTGAAAGAGTATGATAAAGAAGGAAGAGGAGAGGAAGAGATGGAGATGGAGAGCAGGACAATGCAGAGTCAGAGAAGAAACAGAAGGGCAGAGAAAAATAAGAGGGTAGGACCACAATTTTTCTGTTTGGGGGAAAAAAACAAAATGTTCAAAACTTGCAGCTACACATAAAAAAGAGCAGAGGAAGAAAGAGGGCAGCAAAAGGCAGGATTTCTGCTTCTCTGCCTTTTCAGCTGGGAGAGACGCAAAGACAGAGAGGAAGAGAAACAAGGCAGAGAGGACAGTTAGACCACCAGATGGAGAAAGAGAGAAGAAATGAGGGGGAAGAATAAAGACAATGGATAACAGAGGTAGAGGAGAGAAAGACTGGCCAAAGGAAGCAGATAAAGAGTGATAAAATGCAAATACAACAAGATGGGTACCATAGTTGATATGCCAGAAAACTGTATCCTTATGATTGAATTTCCTGGGATTAATTTCCAGTGTAAACAAAAGCCATACAATTCCTAGATTGAGAACAATCCAGGACTTTTATTGGCACCACAAATTGATGCAGATAAAGGCACATATTGGTGTTTGAAAATTCACCAGAATGCAGGAATTCATGTGTTTGATGCTCAGAATTTGCTGCCGGATGACTTGCAAACTGGGCAGCAGGGTAGTGCGGTCATTAGCACTGTCACCTCACCTCAAGAGGCAGGCCAGCTTGGGTCCTCCAGCTTCCTCTCACAGTCCAAAGACATGCAGATTAAGTGGTTACAGAAAATGAGGACTCCCAAACCCCCTGTTTCAAATATGCCCCCCCCCCCCCCCCAATGTTGAAAGAAACCTACACCCTCCCCTGCTTCCCCTCGCCTATCAGGAGCTGTCAGGTCAAATGTGTGCACATCCTGCATGGAAATCTTATAGACCCTAATGCTTCCATGTTTACATAGCAATCATATGGGCACTACAGTACATGTGAAATGAGGCTAAAGGAAGGTCAAGAGTGAGGGCACGAGACGGGGACAATGATAGTGAGTGAATCACAATTGGGCTTGACTTCATTCAACCTGCTGGACCTAAGTTGCTGCAAAAGGCTACATGGCTTCTTGAGACATGTAATACATTATAAGTATTGATATGGAGGTGTGTGTGTGTTGGGGCTGGGAGGTAACAGTTGTGTATTTGCTTTACTTTTCATGTTTTTAGTTTTTCTTTTAAAGGACAGGTTCAGTTTTTTCCAGGTTTGTCTCAAAACATCAGCTACATGCCTATATGTCCACTGAAACAGTTACTGGTCGCAGTAATAGTTCCTCCTGTCCAAACTCGCCATGACGAGATCCCTTCTTAATGCGACTCCAATCGAGGAGAGAAGGACAAAACCTACAGCGCCTGTTCTGTGCAGAGATGGATTTATGGCCATGAGAAATGCCAAAGCTGATATCAGATAGATAGACGATAGATTTGTAAAAATGTGAATCTAGTCTTTAACCTGGTGATTATTATCAGATGTATTGATCATTTTTACAATCTATAAAATGTCAGAAAATAGTGAAAAAATACCCATCACAATCTCTAAAGCTCAAAGTGTTGCCAAACAGATTGACTTTACAACATGAAATTAAGAAAAGCAGAATTCCTCATGGTGGCATTTTTGCTTGTAGATGACTTCAACAAGTGATCATTAAAACAGCACCATTTTTGAGTTTATGTCTATGTTAAGCCACTTCTAATTCTACAACTTCATATCTACACAGCAGAATTCAGGCATTGCATAAGTACCCATGCTAAAAGGATGTACAGTACACCCGCGAGCTGCATTTGAGCATGTACTGTGAGTACTTGGATGTCTGTGGGTGGACATGCATATATTTAAACAAAGAGGTAAATGGGCCTGAAACCTGTTTCCATGGCCACTGCATGAGCAAAAATAAAAATAGCACTCGACATTTACATGTTACTGTAGGCTGCGGCTCTACTTAGGATCAATAATCATCAATCCTCCTGAACTCAGACAGGTGTGCACAGGATTTAAAGATGCTTTGTTGCACTTTGCTCTCACGTCTTAGCGTCTCAGCAGCTAACACAGAGTGTGTTATTGTGTAAATGCTTTAAAGGAAGAAACATTTACGTTATTTAGGGCTGCAAATCACAGTTATTTGCATTATTGATTCATCTGCTGGTTATTTTCTCACTTAATTGATTAGTCATTTGGTCTATAACAGGGATACCCAACAGTTTTGCAAAATGACAGTGGGCCAGTGGCCAGTTAATAAACAAACATTAATAATTAATAAAAAATAATTAGCCTGGACCTTTGTTGGGAGCCCAGGAGATCCTCCATGTACTCTTTAATAAGCAAGCATATTGATGCTGCTTTATTCACAGTGTTTATTTACAGTCAAAGTACAAAAAAAATCTCAATATGAACCAATTTATTTTAATTGTGAATTATAAATGTACTCCAGGCCACCCAGCACTCTATTTTGGGCCACATTTGGCTATCCTAGTTTTCCTAAAACCCAAGATGATGTCTTCACATGTCCTGTTTTGTCCAACCAACAGTCCAACACATTGAAAACTGACTAAATAAACTATGAAGACCACATCTATAATGCATTATAAGACCGTTCATAGGGACTTAAAATGCATCTATAATGCTATATGACTGCCCTCATAAACACATAATGTCTCCTGATGCACTATATCAACAGTCATAAAATATTATAGATGTGACTTATAATGAATTTGTGTCCTATGGGTGTTATTGATTAGTTAAACTAGAGGTTTACTGGGGCATTTTCAGCTTAAGCAACTATGTCGTCTCTCTTGGACTGTGGAAAAGGAGGAGAAAGTGGCACATATGGGAGGACATGTCAAAGACGTGTCCTCCCATAGAGAGGAGAAGGAAAAAAGTGGACAAAATTTGCTGCGGCCCTCAAAATCCCCCACAAGTATGCTATAGCTAGCAGGCTGACCACCGTAGAGGCTGTTTGCAAGCTAACGTTAGATACTGGAATGTTACTATTAGTCCACAAGCTACCCTTATGTTTTAACTTAAGGTTGCTAGCTTCAAAAATCACATCATGTAACCACTTATGTGAGTGAAGCTGGAGATATTCAGCTGAAATGTATGGTTTGCTTGTAGGCTAACAGCAAACATTCATGTAGCTAACGTTAGCCTCACAGTTATGCTAACCTTGTTTGGGATGGGGACCTGGTTAGCTAGCTAGCTAGCTAAAGCATATAGCATACTACATAGATGTCGAGGACTGCAACAATTTCTGTCCACTTTTTTCTTTTTGAAGCTAACAGTCTTGCAAATAGTGAGCCGGCAAGACCCCCAGACTCTACAAAATCTTATTCTGTGACTACAATGTCTCTATTTCATGACACATTGTCTTTAGAAGTGAGAGGGTGTCAGACTTTAGTCTTTTCAAAGTATTTTCAAAGTATTCTTGAACATTACACTTTACTTAGCAACAACAGTGAAACATCATGACGCAGCATGCAGTATTATAGATGCATCAATTTATACTTCACTTTACTTAACACATACAATGATAATGTATGATACTATATGGGCTATTATACCATGCTATGAGTCCTTACTACAGTTGATTGTTGAGGTGTGTATGAATATAAGCCCCATCAGTCAACCTTTAGTTTATAATTAGTCAAGAATATCCATGAAAGACACTTAATAATTCACTAAGTCACATCTATAATGGGACTAATGGTGATAATAAATAATAATAATAATGACTTTATTAAGGACACAGAGAGAAGTCCATAGCATACCACACAAACAACAGACAATCATCTATGTACAAAAATATGATATAATAAACACTATACATTTATAAAATAAATGTGTGTATAAGGGCAAGAATTACCCAACACTACATTATACAAGTTCATAAAAATGGACAAAATTCAATAAACTGCACCCACAAACAAAGTGGAAAGCCAGTGGTCCCAGCCAGTGGCCAGCTCAGGGTTGGCCAAGGCCTAGATGATACTATTTTCTGAGACAGAGAGCCTACACAGATAAATAAGATTTCACATTAAAGCAGGACATCAACATTTACAAACATTTGGCTGGCACTGCACCATCATGGAAGTTTAAGAAGTAGTCTCATGCCATCGTTACAGGCCACAGTAAGTCTTTGCATATTGCTCTTGTTATAGCAGTATGCAGCGGGGTGCGAAATGCTTGTGATCTTCACATTAACTAAACACATTAAATTTGCGAGCAAGCATATTAGCTTGCAACACTGTCTGTAGATATCTTAATCATCAGATAAATCATTGACAATATATGAATTACAAGTCTGTGATATAATCTATAGTGTGTTTATGGGCGCAGTATAAATGCATTATAATTCACTATAAATACCCTCATAACGCATTATAGATGTGGTCTTCATAGAAAGTGTTACCATGACTTTTGCTGTTAATCAACTAATTGATTGATCAACTGATCACTGCAGCACTCTAGTTTGGAGAAATCAGGTGCAGTCTACAAGTAGATTGGGAGAGTATTTAAAGTATAAGCTCCTTTTCATCTGACTGTTTATCCCGTCTTCAATAGTCTCTTTCTCAGGTGAAGCATAAAAGAAATGAATCTGACAGACATGTATTATGCATCACACTGAGCTGTCTGGGGATCTGTGCTGTATATAACAATATCAAAAAACCTCTAATTGCTGATTATGTACAGACTGTAAGATGACCAAAAGCAGAAAACTTTCCTCTTTTCATATTAAGAGTACAAATAAAAGGATATTGAAAGTTATTAAGTAATGCAATTATGATTTATGATTGCGCTTAAATGTATTACATTGCACTGCAGTGGCTTTGAATCCGTCTGACTTAAAAGAGAAAGCCTGGGGCAGCGACGGAGCCCCCCGAATGTTTGTGAATTAATGAAAAATGAATGAATCACTACTGAGCTACAAGTATCGGCATGAGCTCTGTGACTTTACCCTCAAAGGATGTGCCCGCTGGTAAAAGAGCATGAGAAACACAAGGGTCCATTTGCAGCATCAAGAATATTCCAAGCAAATCACAAGGAGGAAACTTTAACACTCAGCCACGTTACTGAACTAGCAGAGGGGAGACCAAAGTGTTTATTCATCGTTTCAGACCTCCAGACGACTCCCCTAGGAAGTACCCACATCTCCAGACATATCATCTTTTATTCATCGCCGTGGCAACTAATGAGCCCATCTCTGGATTCAGACTAAAAGGGGTGTCTGCCTGCTTTTTCTGGTAATAAAATAAGACACATTTTCCCTGCTCGGGGTATATTTGGGTTGGTGTTTCGATGTTTTCACGTCCAGTACTGTATGTTCACATTTGAGCCCACGCTTGAAATCCTCGCAGCTCGCACAACAGCCCTCGGCCACGGCTCTGCCCAACATGATTTAGGAATTCTGATCCGCTTCTGATTTGTTTATGCACGGATGATGTTCTCAGGAGATACACGAGAATCAATACAAACAGTGTTTATTTGACAAGCACGCCGGCGTAGCTCAGGAGGCGCAGATAGAAACTGAGCAGCAGCGACTGTAATAACATTATTCCTCATCTCTCTGTCTTGTTCCCATGGACTGTCAGCCCATATAAACATTCAGAGCCAGGTTAGAAAGGAGGGAAGTGAGCTGCAATTCATGCCCTGTTCCACACTTTATTAACCGTTTTCATTTTTCATATTCTAATCTCTTTAGCATCCTGCTCTGCCATCCCTTGCTTTCTGAAATGCCTAATGTGATTGCTTCCTATCTCCACATGTCTGGTGCGTAATGGAGCTGTCTCAGAATCATCCTGTGCTGCAGGAGAAGCATTTTTGTAAATGCAGCATTACTTCTGGTTATTTAAACTGCACTTCAGCCCGATGTGATAGACGCTGACAGAGTTAGTGTCTGCAGGGGTTTTCTGGGTAGGATATTCACAATACTGCATCACGCCATGCTTTTAATTGCAACGAAACAAGCTGTGTGATTAGTGAATTTTCACTGCAGATGTGATAGATCATAAGAACGGAGACTTCAGTCTTTCCAAGCCTCCTAATCTACTGAAGTCTGAAGGTTTAAGAAACGACCTCCGCCATCAGGTCATGACCTCAAGGTGTGATGTCAGATAGGCGGAGGGAGCAGTGACTATGGGGGGATTTAGATATTCAAATATAAATCAGGAACCCAGATCTCTATCTCTCTCTCCTTCATTTCCCCATATAATCTTTTATAATCAGCTAGGGCTGGGCAACATGGCCTATCAATAATATTACAATATTTTTAGGCCATATTGTGATACATGATATGTATCTCTATATTTATAAACACTAAACTACTCAACAAACTACTGTGAAAATCAAGTTTTAAAAAAAGTGCTATTATAAAAAAGTTATTTTTTTATTTTTTTTGGGTGTTTTTGCCTTCACTGACAGTACAGCTGAAGATAGACAGGAAAGGTGGGAGCGAAGAGAGTGGGGTTGACATGCGGTAGAGGGCCGCAGGTTGGAATGGAACCCATGCCGCTGCAAAGGACTCGGCCTAAATGGGGCGCACGCTCTACGAGGTGAGCTAGCGGTCATTCCAAATACAGTATTTTTATAATAAAGTTAAATAAAGTACTGTTATAATAAAGTTACACAAAGTAGCCTACTGTTATTACACAATTAATTAAAAGTAGTTTCATATTTAAGTTAAAGTTAAGTTGATCAGAGTGGATCTACTGGTGCTTTTATTCTGAGGGACACGGCTGATCTCAGGCCAGGCCAAGTGTTGATGTTTCTGCTGTCAACGTTAGCCTTGTCTGGTCAACAGTCACCCGTTACAGTAACAGTTAATGGAAAGTTTAATCGCTACAGTGGTGCCGTTAAACGTGAGGAGGATTTATTGACTGTGAGCTGGAAACAAACTAATACCCCTTATTGACACTCATGGGCTTGCTTGGTTTGGCTTGTCTTGGTTTGGGCCGAGTAGAGTCTCGCAACACACTTGGCTTGTTTGGGGGGAGATGGGGGGGTCATCGGGGGTTGGCTGTGGTCGGCGAGACATGACCACTACCAGACCATGGGCGGGTAGCCCGGCTCTTGGACCTACTCCAGAGAAGGTCCATCTTCAGTTTGGCTTGGCATGGCATGTCTAAACTGACAATGTAAACAAAAATCGGCACAGCATGGCTTTACTCAACGCGATCAAAAGTGACAATGGAAAAAGGGTCTAACAGCACTCTAGTTAGTTAATACATTAATAATATTTGCAAGATGCACTGGTGCTCCATGGTTGCAAAAAGCGCCTAAATGGTTGTGGTATTAAGCCCTGCAGATACAAAAACACAGGCGTCATCTGCTCAGACACTATTGACCAGGAGAGAGTGGTCTGGATGGGCGAAGAAGTGTGTGTGTAACGCATCATAATTATGAGCCTTATTTATTTATTTTTTTGGTCTGTAAGAGGCTGACAGGCATAGGAGAGCGCAAAAGAACAAAAATGCCAAAGCGAGTCTAACGCAGATGACTTAAAACGATGATATGACAGTTTATACTTCATGTTTGCAACATAGTCATTTCATACATCACACATGAAACAAACTGTGATATATATAAAATCGATACATCACCCATCCCTACTGTCAACTATCTTATAAGAGGTATTTAAATGCCCAAGAATAATGACTTGAAGAGGGGAAGAAAGTGGGCTCTGACTGTCCTTGATTGACCTACAACTATGTATCACACTGTGCACTAGGATTACAATGTGTCACATATGTGGTCAGTGATTCAGCAAAATGATAAGAAAACACATTACAGCACAATCCTCATACTTGAGCTGACTTCCTCTCACTGACCCCCCTCCTGTCCCTCTTCAGTGCGGAGAAGAGTCAGAATATGAGAGAAAAAGGGCCACAGTGGAAAATTAAATCAGCAGTTTTACTGATGGTGATGACTCATCACAGTGACATCATAAAACCATCAGCTCTCGCTGAGCCAATCATTGCTCGTCTGGGCTCTGACTCATCAATTAGAGGAGCAGACTGGGCTGATGTTTGAAGGGTGGCCGTCCAAGGGCAAATCAAGGACGATGGTAACTCCATTTTCATGGCAGTTATTAAAAGCATGTCTGGCTGCGTGGAGAATTCACTGATGGATAATCGTTGTTTGGCTGCATAATATATTTAACTAGCCATCAGACGCTGCTTCTGCCAACCCTAAACACACACGGCGTCGGGTTTCCTCCAGGATTCTGCCTCTAAACATGAGACTGCAAATCGTCTTCAACAATGAATCTATCATTCTGCTCCGAGAGAATAGGGTGTGTGCATCTGTGTACGTAAAAGACAGCATTGGCTTGTGCAACCTGAAGCAGACATGTGCATGTATGTGTATAAATTAAAATCAGCGAGAGTTCCCAGCTCACAGGTCAAAGGTCGGATGCAGTCAAGGGACTCATCATTTATTGGCAGATTCAAGCCATCAATCAGATTGACAAGCGCTCGCTCTCTAGCTCAGCCGGAGAGCGAAGACTGAGGGGGCGGAGTAACTGATACCGCTTCATGACCACTGATGCGATTACTTCCTCCAAGGGCACAGTGCAGGGAGGCAGTATTAGCGTATTACATTCTCCCACAATACCACTCTGTCCTAATCGAACATATGTAGCTCTGCAGTAGCGCGTTCGTCTGCTCCTCACATATTCTTTGGTGCACGAAATAATGTGCAAATGCTGAAATAGACTCTGGCTGTTCATTTTCATCTTTGCTGACGCTGAGGTTTTAGTGTGTGTGTGTGTGTGTGTGTGTGCATGTGTGTGCCCTCTCCATGGTAACCTTCGAAGAGCACCAGACGTCATAGATCACTGGTTTTCCCTCCGCAGACAAGAGAGAGTAAAGGAGGGAGGGTAAGAGGATGAAGGCAGTGATGGGGTGATGGAGGTGATAGGTAATTCTGCCTAATACCCTGGATGAGAAAGAGCCAGACTCTTAAGGGGGATGAGTTTCTTCGCTGGATGACTGCCTCGGGGGTCATGAGGCCAGCGTTGTTGTCCTTTATCAATCCTCGTCGATTGACAGATTTTTGACGGAGCGGGATTGCTCTAAGAATAGATTAGCCCACTTCCTGCAGTGTATTGAGGTCAAAGTATTTGACTATTGGCCATTGAGGAGTGATTCTAGCCATGCTTGTTGAATTGTTAATCCATATGCTTTGTATCAATAGTCGGGAAGAAAACTGTTGAGAAAATGTGCCTGATGTATAGCAGTTGAAGACGGTGTTATGGAATACTGACCGACTTGGAGGACTCTAATGATCCCGAGGAGAGGGTGTCCCGACTGCTGCGGCTCTTGGAGCTGAGGTGCGGTGAAGAGGACGGCGAGTCATCGATGTACGGCAGGATGTCGTGGTGCCTCCGCTGCTCCTCTGCGCGGTCTGCATCGTAACCGTACGTGGGAGGGGTTCCGGTGAAATGACCATCTGTGACAGGAGAAAACAAGACCTTAGATTTGTACCTTTTACACAGCTTTCTTTCAACCACTTTTAATGCAGACATTTAGACGCTCTTTGCAAAACCTCAAACTCATGCCACCTGTGAAGCTTTCAGCACTGCATTCAGTGTTAAACAGGACAAACTGGGAATTATAAAACTGACATTTGGTGATGCCAAACAGTCTCCTTGCACTGCTTCAGTAAGTTTAATCTACCAAATATCCATAAAAGGAATGGTTCACGTGCAAAATGACCATTTGTATATTAATTGCACGCAGCGTGAAGGAAACAGTTTTTCTCATATGCCTCCATGATGGACGGAGAATCCAAAAAAGGACAACGTTCTTTATAAATTGAAGTAAATGGGTACTGTGTTTGACAACAGCAAAACCATATCAAAACATCCAAGTACTTCCTAATTAACAGCATCTTATCTTCTTACTGTTGCTAAAATTCCAATTTGTTGCCACATCAAACTATAAACATTATTAATCATTAATAAACAAGTTTCAACCATAAAATCTGATCAGGTTTTGGACCTTGTCCACTTCTGTGTCGGGATCGGCTGCAGACTGACTTGGCAGAGATGGCTGCCATCTTGTTTTTACATGGATTAGTGTAGTGTGCTCTTACTACCACTAGTTGGAACTAAAAGTGTCCATGAACAAGGACAACAGGTCTAAGTTAAGCAGAATTAAGTATAAGGGTCAAGTAAACCCAAAATCTGATGTCCTCATATGAGGACGCAGGCTATCAAGATGTTTAAAACACTTCTGTACGAACAGTCTCAGGCATGGATTCAATTAAACCTTACTACCCTCGCAAGTGGCACTAGAAATACTGTTACCTTTTGGCAAAAATGCATGTGTATGGGAAGTACTGGATAAATGAGACTTGGAAACAGAGTTTGTAAACAGTTGTTTTTTTTGTTTTTTTGGGGTTTTTTTTAAGATATTTTTTGGGCATTTTGCCTTTAATGAACAGGACAGGTAAGCGTGAAAGGGGGAGAGAGAGAAGGGGGGATGACATGCAGCAAAGGGCCACAGGCTGGATTCGAACACGGGCCGCTGCAGCAACAGCCTTGTACATGGGGCACCTGCTCTACCACTAAGCCACTGACGCCCCATAAACAGATGTTTTAATATAGTTTTGCTGTTGTTAATTGCAGACCCCACCCATTTTAAATGAAGAATGTTTGCCTTTTTTGGATTCTCCGTTCACCCTGGAGGCAAAAAAAAATAAAGCTTTCATTACAAACTCAAGGTAACACGCTGTGAGGAACTGATACACAAATGGTCATTTTGCAGGTGGGTGAAGTGTTCCTTTAATGTTACCTGTTCCTTTACAATGCACACTGGGTAGATCCATGTCTTACATCTGCTGGCTGGCCTCTTAGGAGGTTGTCATGCATTGTAGAGTTAATTTCCACCACTAATTAATGCGGTTCTAGAAACTGGGGCACACAAAATGAGTTCCCCCCTGCATCTTTGTTCAGGCACTCATACAAAAACATAAAGCTCCGAGAGGAAGCACTTGAAGAGGCCGACTACAAACTGGGTTAAGGTTCAAATAATTTCAACAGCGAGTGCAGCATCTCGGGGGAAATTTTCAGCAACCTCCCACTGACCTGCTTCTGCGGTGGGCGCTATCACTTTTTCTTTGTGGAAAAATAACAGCGCGGGCAGCACAAAGTGGTTTTGCGTATGATTATGTGCGCTGCCCTTTACAAGGAGAGGTGGGAGAGACAGGAAGAGCTATAAATAAAGGTCAGGGAGCGAACAAACTACAATTTGACTACAAATGACTTTGCTTTACGACGTCACACTCAGTGAGGTGATGCATTCCATTTGAGTTCAAGTTGTAGCTTCCAGCGAAAATGCTTTGGTGAGTCCAGATTGTTCAGCTTCCAGGAGGAGACAGTCAGCGGTTTGGGGAATCGTTTGGTGCGTAACAGCTGAGGGGAAGACATCATGCATCTGAAATGCAACAGAAGACCTTTTGCTCATCTCCTCCCACTCCTACATTCAACAGAGCCGCACTTCTCAGAGAGCTGGCCGTGCCTCCTCAGTGCTGACTCACACTAATAACATGCCAGGGCACTTTCTGGAGTCAAACACACAAACACGCAGGATACACGCCAGTTTGCACCATTTATAAGCATCCTGCAGCCGAGAACACACAACTACTGAAACAGTTTGTACCCCTGTTGCCTCTACAGTCTCCCTTTCATTGTGTTTAATGAATCTTTGGCTTACACCAGCCTAGACATATGCTCTTACAGTCACAGGTCATAGCGTGAGCAAAAAAGAGACAGAAAGAACAATGCCTGAGTGTCCAGGGCTCGTCTGACCTTCAGCCCACCCACTGCTCGCTCCGCGTACTCGCTGCCGCCTGTGGGCGGGTGCTGCCCACTGTGCCTGATTCGACCAGCGGCATCCTGCCAAGCAAAGACCAACATAGAGGCTCTGTGTGTGTGTTTGTGTGTGTGTTTGTGTGCAAACAGTCTCTTTGCACAATGCCAAACCACGCAGCAAACAAAACTGAGTAGCTTACTTCATTCATTTTTAGGTCTTAGTATGAGTCTCTGCTGCTATTTTGCAACCCTTACACATAAGCTGTTATTTATATTTCATCATTTCCATAGACTCCTGCTTAATGTGTTGTTGTGTTCATTAACACCTTCCTTTATCCTCTCCTTCAGCCTTTTCTAACTTGCAGTGTGATGACTGAATTGCCCTGTAGTATCATTTTAGGTTATATTTTATTAGGACTGCGGCCTAATAGTTGGCCAAAAGTTAGTCGACCGCAAAGGTCATTTGTCGGTAAGATTTCATTGGTTGATTAAACGCGGGAAAAAAAAGTGAAACTCTATTATGAGCTGTGTCTTGTCAAAATAAATACTAACTTAAATAAAATTTGTATGACTGGACCATGTGGGAATTTAATTTGAAAGGACAGACACAGGAAGTGGCCACGCTCAGCAGGTCAGACAGGAGTCACGTTAATTTCCAGGGCTGGTACCTGCGGTTATTCCACAGGCTAGTTAATAACATGTCGGGCAGGAAATCCAAAGTGTGGGATCATTGTGAGAAGGTGAAGGACAAACCCAAGGTGATATGTAAACTCATCTTCATTGGTCGACTACAAACATGACGTATCATCTGAAACATGGAAGTAGCTACATGCCCATTAGCCCACAGCGTCATTAACAGGCGGCTCGCTCAGTGTGTGACGTGCACTTGTAGATAAAATATAGGCCTATATTAATGAAGGTTCATTAGTACGGTTTTGTATTTCTCTGTAATGTAGCACAGTGTTAACAATGTTACTGATACTATTCTTTCTCACACCTTCAACTCAAACCATTGTGTTGCCCCGCCCAAAATATATCATTTAATAATTAAATTAATATCGTAAACATGCAGGTGACTAGTCGATTAATGGCCCTAGATGACGACTATTGGTCGACTAGGAAAATTCGTAGTTTTCGTAATATAGCACCTTTAAAAACAGAGTTTACAAAGTGTTTTGACAGACAAAGCAAATTAGCAGAAGGTAATGTAACAACAGTAAGACAATGAAAAGACAATAAAAAGATGCATCACATAAAAGAATCATCTGTAAAGATGAGTTGTAACAGGAGATTTAAAAGAAGTCAGAATTATCTCCTCAGGCAGGTTATTCCAAAGCCAAAGGGCCCTGACTTCGGAACGATCAGAAAGGCTCCACCTGAGGATCTTAGGCTGCGACTGGCTCGTATTGGGTCAACATTTCTACTATGTAGCTTGGGGCGAGAAACAGACGTGCCTTAAACGTGATGGGAAAAATCCAATTCTAAATCCAAAGAAAGGAGCCAAAGGAAAGCAGCGGGACAAGGGTGATGTCATGTTGTCTATTAAAAACTGGAAAGAAGCTTTTATGTATTTATAAAGCACGTACATACATTCACCCACAGCAGGGTGCAGCTCTCTCTATTTATGGTAGCTAGCGTCACTGAGTTGCCAGATCTAACCTTTTTAAAGCTTGTTAACATTTTAAGGACTAGAAGTACAGGGTGTGGATGTGAAAAACACCAAGTGTGAAAAGTGGCATCCTGACATGTTTTTCTTATTACAGTCTTTGCTCCCAAACCCCACCTCTGTGTGTTCATGTGAGGGAACATAACATCTCCAGCTGACTTATTTTAATCTTCCTACCACCTTGCTTTGGAAACATGCTGTCACTAGAAACACACTGAGGTTGTGTGCATGTGTGTGTGTGTGTGTGTGTGTGTGTGTGTGTGTGTGTGTGAGGAATGCCTGCAGTGCCCACACAACCCTGAGGCCAGAAATATTGAGCATCCAAACAACATTTTTTAGGCTGTAACCACCTCTTGGTTAAAAGGGGGCGCAGACTCAAAACCACAGTGAATAATAATGATAGATAAAATATACGAAACGCCAAATGAATCACCGCTGCGCTGACTCTGACTAAACAGTGTGTCTTCTGGGGTATATGTGTCTCCAAGGTACAAAAGCTACAAGGTAAATAGCTCCAGTTTATCTGCTTTTTGCAAATAAAACATCCAGAGGTTTTCTTTTATAAACAGATGAAGGATTCATAGAAGAATTACTCGTTGGCTTGCCTTATATAGTGTTCACCAATATCTCCTAACCAGCAGTTTCCAGTGGGGGAGGGACTGAGCTTTACAAGTCTGTTAATGGGTCACTATAGCCTGTGGTCGTCAAACACTAGGCTTCAGTCTGTCCACGTCTGACCTCATCTCGGCCCAGACGCTGCTTCTAACGCCGCCCTGAGTCAGTTTCTCCCTCTATCTCTCACGCTCTTTGTTTGTGGGCCCCTGCATCTCCACATATATCTAACTTCCTCTTTCTTTACCTTGTGCTGTCTCTTCTCTTTACCCATCCTGTGAACAGATTGCTTGTGTTTACGCTGATTTGTGGCCTCCACAGCTGGCCTCTTCATCCTCACGCTGCTCACAGATCAGCATCTTGCTCCTCCTGCCCTAAGCTGCCTCACTTTCCACTACTCTCTTGTTTCCCAAACGACCCCCCCTCTCCCTCAGGAAAAGAGTGAACTGCAAATATGACAGAA
This sequence comes from Epinephelus moara, assembly GCF_006386435.1. Lineage (NCBI taxonomy): Eukaryota > Metazoa > Chordata > Actinopteri > Perciformes > Serranidae > Epinephelus > Epinephelus moara. The sequence continues at coordinate 17,215,865 of NC_065514.1, read as the reverse complement.
AAGCGAACACATATGCGCACACACACACACACACACACACACACACACACACACACACACACACACACACACACACACACACACGCTCATACGCACACACATTCCTGTAAAATGTTTACATGGAAACAGTGTTTGGGAGGGGAACAGGTCTTTTTTCCTGCTGCAGGTGGAAAACTACAATCACACAGGGAATAGTCGGTGCTCCGCTGCCATGGCAACACATGGGTCTTTCCAAAACAATATCACACAGGCAGGGCAGGGGTATCAGGGTATCAGGGTGTCATGTGACACTGATCTGTTGATGAGATGTCCTATATAATACAATACTCTGGGCTTCAAATACAGAACATGGGAGCTGTTTGCAACTGTTAAATCATTACAACTTCTGTGTGTGATGCACAGTGAAGGGATTATTTGGAGCTTTATACACTTCGAGAGGAATGGATTATACATCTGTGTGCAACTCTCAAAGTACCTGAGAAGTCTAGGGCTTGGTATCGAACCTCAATATGTTTTTGGTACAGATCCCAATGTGCCTGGATCACAGAGTGTTGAAACCTGCCAGCTACCAAAAGTTGGCACTGAATATCTGATTAGACACGTAATGTATTTTATTTATATTTGATTAGATCGTTCTTGCTTCTTTTGCCAAAGGAATGCTTCAACCTTTTGAGAAATTTGTATGTTTGCTTTCTTGAGAAGATCAATAACACTTTAGTGTCCATAAGCAGAATATGAGAGCACAAGGGAGCACAAAGACGGGGAGCACAGGGACACAGCTAACCTGGCTTTGCCCTAATGTAAAAAAAGAAATCTGCCTTATAGCACATCTAAATTCAACATTTATAGCAACTTTACGCTCCTCTTTTCTCTATTGATTTTGTAGATTAACATACAAGATGTGTTTTCAGTGAGCTTCAGGCCCCATCTACACATACAGTATACAAACATTTTTTTTTACACATCTTTTTCTCTATGTTTTTTGGCATCTTGTCTGCATGCAAACAGAGTTTTAGGTCACTAAAATGTAGAATTTTTTAAACGCCTTTTAAGGTGAGGATTTTGTATCAGTGTAGACACGTAAAATGGAGCATTTGGCAAACAATGACATCATCTCCTCAATTTTCGATGCCCATTGTTGCTTTGTGTTATGAGCATCCACCAAAAACAGTTACAAAAATGGCGGACTACCAGTTTGCTTACATTAATTAATGACTATACTTAAACTTAGCACTGTTGCACCACTTCATGGACAAATGCAGCCACCTGCTGTGCTCACTGTTATTTGGTCCACCTCAGTGTCCATGGTTTAAAGTCCGTCAGAAACAGCAGTTTTGGATCAGACGTGGTCAAACCAGTGGATGATGGGATTGTTCTTAATGTGGAGCGGAAAGGAAAACTTTTACATGTCCAGATCACTCATATCTTTGAGTAAGTTCCTTCGTCCTTATGTTGAGGGTGTAATGGTTATGAGAGCAAAGGCACAGGCTAATGTTACCTCTGAAAAATGTAAAGGTAAAGGTAACCTTTATGACAAAAGGAGAATGGAGCCATTTTTGCGTTCTTGTGTGCACGGAGGTATTTTGCAAAATAAAGGTTGTGTTTCTATTAGATGTTTCTGTATGGACACAGCTTATTCATTTAAGTAATGGACTGTATTTTATTTTTTATTTTTTTTTCCAAATCATTTTGTTATTTTAATGTTTGTTGAGTAATTTCTTATTTTGATGCAGTTTAGTTTTTTCTTTAATTTTCTTTAAAAAATGTTTGCCTCTGAACACTGAACCGAAATGTAAGCAGCCATGTTTTTAAATAAAGGCCTTTTAACTTATTTCAAGTGCATTTGTTCCAGCTCCACACATGAGGACCTGAAGTTCCTTTTTTCTTTCCGAGGAATGTATCTATTTAAAAAAATATATGTGTACACGGGCCAGACTAGCAGTTTCCCTTGCTTCCAGTCTTTATGCTAAGCTAAGCTAATGATCTGCTGGCTATAGCTCCACACTTAGCGTACAAACCTCTAGTTTTACTCTCAGCAAGAGAGCGCATAAGCTCATTTCCCAAAATGTCAAACTGTTTCTTTAAAATAGAAAAAAAAAAAAAACAGTTTCGTAGAAAAACATTTTTATATTCATCAAAGTCAGTATAAAGATAATAGCATCTAAATGATACCCAGCACTAAACGACCTGTAAAAAGAGTCTTTCTTTTGTGTGCGTTTGCAACGCCTCATTACGTTTTAGGCACACGACATGTTTCGGGCACTACCAGGTGCCTTCTTGTAATGAGACGTCATTTTGAGAGGCCCCTCGACACACTCTCTGTCTCTTTTCATCTTTTGTCTCAAGCTATCCCACGCTTACTCTCTCCTCATTCTCCAACCTCTTCTCTCTGCCCTTTCCTTTGACAGAGTCTCAGTCTTTCCTGTCCTTGCTCTCAGCCACAATGGATACAACATCTTTTCACAGTGTAACAGTGCTAGAGTGCAACAGCTTAAAAAGATGAATGAGCTGACCTTCGTTTGCCTCGCTCATTCTCACACACACGAGGAATTAAAAGGCTTGTCTGAGTTTAATTGCGATAAAGAGAGTCTGTGGCTGACGGACAAAGGAAACGATTGTTGCCTAAAGCCCTGCAATGCTCTGTGTGGTGCTTCAGGAAGGGAGGGGAGGGGTGAAAGTAAAAAAAATAAAGGAGGAATTGAGCCACTATGACAGGAATAATTATAAAAAATTACAATAATAAGAAAGAAAATGATTTACAGTAACAAAAAGACAGAAAGACAAAGACAACGCGACAGACTGAGAGCCATGAAATTGGAGAGAGAGAGAGGGAGTGACTCTCAAAGGAGGCATAAGATATCCTCGATAGTGAGAGCCGCCTCTCCATCCCCCATCACGTTTTCCACTCAGCATGGCTGTCATAAATCTGCCCCGGCTGCTGACTCCTTTATAGGAGGAGGCCTGTCATCCTAACACTGCCAATATAACCCCACCTCTGGTTCTTTCTCACACACACATTCACACGCTTACCTTAAAGCCCCACCCAGCCTCATAGGACCCTATTGTTACACTACAACACTCAGAGCCTTCTCTCTTAATCCTGCTATTTGATGAGGAGGAGAATGTAATCAGAGATCGAATGGTGTGTTTTAATGGCTTCCTCCTGCTCCCCCCTCCACTAAATCTGATTCATATACAGTGGGCTGGATTTGGGATGGCTAAGCTTATTGAAGAGGCCACGTCTGGATGCTGGAGATAAATAAGATGCGCCCCTGTCTCCGGAATAACGTTGCTCTTTTCAAAAATGGTGTAAAACACATAGGCAGTATTGTACAGTAAACTATGACGGAAAGGGAACTGGGGTGAGAGTTGCCGCAAGGAGAGGAAAAGAAAAAAGCGAGGGCACCCCTTCCCCTGAGTTCTCACATGCCCTTAAATATCCAATTTAGAGACAATTTAACAAGAGAAGAGAGGGGGCTGGTAGACGAGCAAAAGTGGAAAGCTGTGGAAATTAAAGTGAAGCCTCAGCTACAGCATCGCTGGGGGCGACAGACATGCCGTCAAATGAACTTGAGCACAGCGTTTCACTCATAATCCTCCCGCGACTGCACAGGCGCTTGACAGCAGTTAATTTGATAAATGTCACTATCTTGTCATTAGAGGGCAGACGCAGGGTGTCATAAATTGAACGGGTGGCTCTATTCTTAAAGTAGGCAATATCTGCAAGTTGGGCACGACAACCGAGAGGTGCGCCTCCTTTTACCCGCTGAAGACACGACTATGGGGACGATTTAGAGATGGATTCTTGGCTTTCACTTGAGGTCACAGTGGGCGCTTTGCATCCCTCATAGAAGCCATTCAGTGTAAAAAGATTGGGGCGCTTACAAGATAAAGATGAATCCTGAAGGCGTTTTTCACAGAATTCCACTTAACAAGCAAAGTGTGTATTTGGCAACACAAATCAGCATCCCTGCAGAGGCAATGTGTCCCTGGAAGCTTGTTTTATTTTATGAATTTATTTTTGTGTTTCTATCGCTCCTTTGAGAGGACCAAAGAGACCGCACATTCCCTATATGAAGGCAGCGACTTTCCTCGTCTTGTTTATCCAATTGTCACCAATTTATCATGAATACATTTCACCCAGCAATCAAGGCCGCCTGACGTCTATCGGCTGGTGAATTCCTTGTTCTCGCTTCCTGGCATTATCAACATTACTCGAGTTGAGAAATCACAATAAACCAATTTGTTTCCCGGAGGTAATCTCTTTGCCTCAGCCTTGATAATCTCTGTGGAAACGACCCAGCAGCAGCAGCAGCAGCAGCAGCAGCCGGTTTCAGTTATAAAGCTGGGGCGATCGCCAAGTCAGAGGCGGTGCTCCTTTAAAAACAAACAGCGCCCCCTGCAGTGATGTAATCGTTCCTTTGTTTCAGGATGGAGGGATAGGTGGCAGAACAGGGATGAAATAGAAAAGCTACACAGGAAAGGGCACAACCTGAAAACACAGCACTGGAGGAAGAGAGATGAGCAGAGGAATGTGGATATCTGTGTGTGCATGCAGGGGTGCTTTGTTCACTGTGTGGCTCCATGGTGCTGGTTATTGCTGTGAGCTTTTTTAAATGTACCGATATGTGTGTGTGGTTTTGTGTGTTTTCCTAAACCACTCATTGGAACAGATGTCTGTCCATGCTTCTCCATATCATAAATATCTATCACGGGTAAAGAAACAATGTCAGATACGACAAACATGGCATCACCTACAGTATTGCCTGTGGCTGCTTAGTATGCTGATTACTGGGATCCAAAAGAACAGCTTTTGAAGTATTACTAGTGAAGTACTATAGCAGTTTGATTCTTCTATGATACTGACAGGTTTGAGCTTTTAAAATGATATCTTTATTAATAGGTCTGCTTTGTTTACAGTCCTTGGCAGACCTCTGCAGCCCACTCCTCACATCTGCTTTAGGCTAACAGCTTGAGGCCACATTAGCAGGTAGCATAACATACCTGAACCTCGAAACTCCTGGTGGGCAAGGTGTATGTGGGAGATGTAGATGCCACGTTTCGACAAGAAAGAAGAATGTGTGGAATAAAAAAAGATGATATCTGCAACGACCTTTTTGTAAAGGGGACTTTTTAAGGGTCATCCTGGTATTTTGAGTGTCTACTTGAACATGTTTATGCTTTACTGGTCAAAAACACTTTATTTTCCTCATCAGTCACACCGGTCCTTAATGTAAAGTTACATACTTTACAAAAGTTATGTAGGTTAGGTTAAGGCAAGTAAAGCTTTGTAGGTTGTTTTTAGGCAAGTAAAGCTACATAGGTTAAGTTTAGGAAGGGTAACATGGGTAGACGTTGTAACTTAACGTACTTAATAGTTAGCCCTTAATGTTAGCATGTAGCTACATATAGCAGTGTACTTGCAGCTAGGAAATGACTGTGTATAGCGGCACTTTTCTCTTTTAAATATCACCAATAAAAGCTTTCTAAACACAACCGGACATGTTCCTGCAGACATATGATCCAAAACTGGAGAGAAATTGACAACATTGGCTACCAAATATACATATTACCCTAATGTTAGCTTCATGTAACAGTTCAGGCAAAGTAATATAAACACTTGCAGTTGCTTGCCTGGAGCAGAGGACCATGTAAAGAAAAATGTCACACGTTGACGTCAGCTTGTCTCCAAAGTATAAAAAACTGGAAACAGAATATTCTGAACAGTCTTAAAATAAACATCCATTGTTTATTCCACTGTATATATGATAGAAAATAAGGATAAGCACAATAGATCCCTGTTAAATTGTCAAATGGGATACTCTTTAAAATTCTACAGAATACCGACACTATATTACTGCCAATCATGTTTCACTATCATCAGTTTTTTTATGGTGGTTCGTCTAAGGAGCATTAACAAAGTTATACTCAAGCTTCACTGAACCTTTGATAAAAGCACGCATAATCAACTATAAAAACTTGTGAAAAGTTATCAGTCTAATCTTTTAATGCTTTTTGACAAAGTTCAAGGTGATCATCAGTCAGATCAATCTCTGTAGTCCTATGATTGGATGTCTGAGGCAGCTCATATACCCACCTATCAGCCAAAAAGCAATTGGAATATACAGAAGAGTGCACCCTCTTCCTTCTTCTGCCTAACAGTACACACACCTCATCAACTACCAGTACGCCACTCTATATACTATAGTGTTTTAATGCTGCTCATATATCTGATGAAGGTCGGACAGCCCAAAACGTAATTTAATATTTCAGCTGTAAGTGAGAAAGTGTGCAGGAGTTGCTCTAATTAAAAAGTTTAGTGCGGCAAGTAACTGTCACTTTCACTTCACGAGTGAACTGCTGATTACATTTTTGATTAATCACTGAATTGTCAGCTCTGCAAACGGTAAGAAAACTGTGAAAAATAACCATCATAATTTCCCAGAGCCCAAAGAGACACCTTCAAATGTCTCGTTTTGTGTGACATACAGTCCAAAAACAAAGGTTATTCAATGTTCAATGACATAATTCAGAGAAAAGCAACAAAGTGCGTTTGGTATCAATTCTGTGTTTCACAAATGTCATCTTTACAGAGTTTACAGGCGCTTGCTGCCAGGAGATACTTCATCACTGTCATAAGTCGGGTATAAAATATGGGAAAGTAGAGACAAGGACTAGAACAGAAAAATGATTTGATCAAAAGGAGGACCGATGAAAAGAGACTGTGAGAAAAAGACAAAAGTTGACAGGCAGGCAGGTAGAAGAAACATACAGACCAAAATGACCCAAACACAAAAATAACATAATTACAGTAGAAGTAAAGACACGGACACAAAGATAATTACACAACCAATCACACACACAGCCACATGTCGCATCTTGTATGTTGTGTCAGCTTCCCTCGGCGCTGTGTGTTTTACATCCTCCTCTGTACCCACCGCTCCTCTCCCTCTCTCTGTTTCGGTCTTTTCTATTCTCTCTCTCCTTCCCGCCGCCGCCTCCTTTGATCACACAAGACTTTCAAGGAGAGCGCTCCCCTGTCTCGGCGGACACACGCTCAACCACACACGCATCAGTCTGCCAGACGAACCTTTGATTCCACAAGCGCCTGTCGTGTCTTCTCTGTCAACTGCTAAAGTCATTAGGAAGGAGACTCATTACCCTGACCCCCGAAGCATTATGGGGGAAATAAGCGTTCAAATTGCTGCAAAATCACACAGAGACTCTGATTAATAATACAGCATGCAAAATTACTAGCTCCGCTCTGGAACGGGGACGGCGCTCATTAGAGTGCGGTTTCTACGGGCAAAGATGGTAATGTGTGATGAAAAATAGAAGATGCTTGGCTTTTAGGTTGTTAAGTCAGCAAACGGTAGACTGTGGGAATTTAGCGTCAACGGTCTTTAGCGGTATTTACTGTATGTGTATTGTCTTGAAGGTAAAAACAACAACAACACATTCCTATCTGCACTCTCAACTGTAGCTTTCTCTCTCTAAATACTACCTTTCCTCAGCAGCTCCTGCCCTTTTGTTACGTCTCTTCACTGTACTCTCATTTCCCTTCCACGCCGGCCTGTGAAGGAGCCAGTCTGCGATCTCACCGCGGCGGTAAATCTTGAGGGCAGACCTCAGCCCTCTGACACTCTCTTTAATGCATCATGAGCACCGCAGCAATCGCGTGTGTTTCAGTGTGGGTGGGAGAGCAGCCTCATTAATTTATCTACACTGAAGCTGGCACTTAAATCTCCATGGCAAAACACTCAGTGGCCCATCATAAGTAATGTGTGGGTTTTAAATGCTCTAATGTGCCCGATAAAAATAGAATGAATGGGACGGACAGGAATGCTACTTCTTTATCTTTGCCACAGTTGTTGAACTTGGTTTTAAAGATGCTAGCAAACACACCAACACACCAAAGTGTGACTGAAACAGTTTATCCTGATTGAATACAGTGTCATCAAGATGTGGTTTGGTGAATGAAAATCCTCTTGTTGTGTTAACCACAATAAAAGATCACAATGACAGCTGCTTTCATTTCTGGTAAATTCTGAATCATCTTTGTAGAAGAAGCTAGAAATTAACAATTAACAATTAACAATTCAATGGTATCTGAAACTGGCCACAAACGCCCTTTAAAACTAAGTGGTTAAACTCTGATGTGTGACATAAAACATTTGCTTTTTCTGTAATGCAATTTCTTGTTACTTACCCTCTAAGAAATGCTGCATATACTGTATAATCAGAACTAATAAGTTATGACTGACTGTTGTTAGACTACACGTGGGCATGGTGGTGCACCGGGCTAAATGCTAATGTCAACATGCTAACATGCTCACAACAACATGCTGTTAACATTGTATTAACATGATAATGTTTGACAAGTACAACATCTACCATGATCACTATCTTAGGCTGCATCCACATTGATATGTTTTGGTTTTAAAACACATACCTATTGTTACTTTTACGCCTAGCGTCCACACTATTCGGTCGTATTTGAACCCCTAAAACAGAGACTTCAAAAAGGCTGCTTAGGGGCGTCAGCAGCTCAGTGCATAGGGACTTGGGTTTGGAAATGGCAGGTTGCCAGTTCAAGTCCCTATCAGGACCAAATATGGAGCATGGACTGGTAGCTGGAGAGGTGCCAGTTTGCCTCCTGGGCACTGCCGAACCCCGAACCCCCAACTGCTTGGGGCAACTGTCCATGGGCAGCCCCCTCATTCTGACATCTCTCCATTTAATGGATGTATAGGTCCTGTTTGTATATGTGTGTGTATTTCGGGCTTGTGTGTGTATGACAACAGAGTGAATTTTAAATAATAAAGTATATCTTCTACTAGTTTGTAAACTCTGGGGTGCATTTAAGTCTGGACTTGTGGAATCTGACACTTCTGAAATGCGGACCCCCACATTTGCTTCTCGATTGGGTCTTATCAGTCACACCATGTCAAGCTAAAACATTATAGTGAGGTCTACATCTTGAATGGGTACTCCTTTTTCATTAGGCCGCTTTCAGGAGCACTAACACCTCGTCGTTGGTCTAAGCAAAGAAATCTTTAGTCGTATTTTTACGGTAAGCAAAGTTAAGATGAAACTTTAATGCCTCTGTCCGGCAATTTGAGACACAGACATTAGTCATGACTAAAGCAAACCAGACAATGTAAACAGAAAGAATGGACTCCATAAAAGCAGAGTAGAACATTTTCATGATTGTCTTATCTACATCAAAACTCTTCAACTTCCTTAAAAGACTAGGTGTTGGTTTGCCTTCTTACACATGCTGTTATTGTTCACATCAAAATTCAACTTGTCATCTAAGACAGTGTCCAAATACTTGTGCTGCTGCACTGCTGCCACCAGCTCCCCCTTGATCATACAAGGAGCAGGAAGGCAGGGCCACCTCCGAAAATCAATAAACAATTTATTGGCCTTAGACACATTAATGCGGAGGGAAGACCAAAATGAAACACCAATTAGCAAATGAATCCAGTACTGGGCCACTTTGTGAGTTTTTCACCATCTTGGTAGTATATTCTGTAACTAAGCAACCAACCACAGAGTAGAAAATCTGCTTCCTGTTTGCACTGGTATGTGAATGTCCAGTAAACATGGATGGTAAACAGTAACTTAATGAAACTCAGTGCCCCATAATGGTGTTTTCCAAGCTATTGTAGCCATCATATTTCACATGACCAACACAAGTGTGGTTTCCACGGTAACGCAACCAGGTTTGTCTAAAACGGTTTGGACTTTTAACGACAATACGGCGGCGGGCAATGCTGATGTTGTGGCTGCCCGCTACAAATAAAGAACACATGGAAAACACTGTGAACACAATGTCACAGCGATCCTGTTGAGATATTCCAGTCTGGACCAAAGTTGCGACAATTCAGTTGACCAACATAACCATCTACGGAGCCATGCTGCTAACCTGGCTAATGAAAAAACAACATACAAATAACAAACATTGCCTAACATCACAGGTGCTAAGTGTTTTCATGTGTCTGTTGCTGCAGGGTGGAGGCACTCCAGCAGAGCAAAGGTCGGAGGTTAGAGGTTAACGCATTGGAGGAGTGGGGGCACAGGTCACATGGGTTTTGTGTTACTATGTGTTCGTATGTGTGAGTGTGGGTATCCATGTATGCCTCGAGCAGGGGAGCTGAAATCCAATTAACTAACAGTATCACTGCTTCAATCAATAAAATCACTAGCTGGGGAGTGCACCCCAGCTCTTATCTGCTATTGACAGCACATACCTCCCCCTAAAACGCTGTCTTGTTTTAAAATCATGAACCAGAGTGGCCTAAAACAGCTGACTGGGGATATTTACTCTTACTCTTTTTATAAATAGCAGTCTTTAATTTACACACTCTAAATTTCCTAAATCCCATCTGTCAATTGATCTCATCCTGAAGCTTAGATCAGGGTAACTATTCTCCACATTTCCTTTGGCATTGTTTTAGCCAAGTACAGAGACAAATGACAATAAAGTGTTGCTCCTGCTTCATTTCATCCAGTCTGACAGAGCCTTGTGATGTGAAAACAGGAGTAAAACACACTGAGTGATTGTTCAATGTCAACGTCTGATGTGTGATAGAAAATGTGACACTTTAAAGTTATCATTAATGAGTGATGCGTGCACACCCACATCTTAGAGACACTAGTATGCTGACAGTTGGAAAAGACGAATACTTGAGCAATAATCTCTGACAGGCCACAATAGTTTGCAAATAAAGGTAAGTTATCTGTTTAACAGACTGACGTTCATCATAATTGAAACATCTTCTGGATCAAAAATTGATTTTTCCTTATTGTGGCTACTTCCACGTACTGAGAAGCTTGGTGATTGTCTAAATGTAAAGCTTTGTCAATACATTCATTTGTTAAGGTCTGGGGGGTAAAGCCCCACCAATGAAGTGCCACGGCTTTCTCTCCAGCGTAGGACTAAGCTATAAAATCCTCGGTGAAGAAGTAATGAAGTAAAGTGCAAATGGCTCCTGTGTTCTCCCAACCATGCCGCTTGAAACCACATCCAATAATTTCATGTGCTTCATACAGTAGGCCGACATCTAATGAGTGTGTGTTCCTCGCATTACTTCATCTCTAAGGCACATCACATCATCCCCATTACAATCCCCCGAGCCCTGTAACGCAGGTAATGTTGCACTCCTGCTGCTGTTGCTGCTGAGACTGTCTCTAAGAAACCAAGTCAAAGCCACAAAACTGCTGCTAAAGCTCTCTGCCAAACAACTGAACTTTTGCCTCTCTATAATATGGTACTGTTACCTTCATATGGCTAATACAACTGTCTGACAGACATTCAAATACATTCAATAGTCAATATGACAGTGGAAGGGATGGGGGTGGGATTGTAATTAACTTGGTAATCATTTTATTGTGTCCAACGCACACGCCGGTTACATATCTGCAAACCTCAGATATGTAACACATTATTATGTAGTGGACACATCGAAGCTTTATGTTTCTTTGCGTTTCAACAACACTGTGGTTAACATGTGGTTATGTTTAGGCACCAAAACCACTGGGTTATAGTTAGGAAAAGATAATGTTTTGGCCTAAAACACCCACTTTTGGTGACATAATCACAGCTGGAAATGCTGCTTGGTAGCTGTGTTGCCTGGGTGTCACAGCACCTACCATCCCCTCCACCTCCCCATGACAAAGTCAGCTCATAAATGTATTCAGAACTACATTACCCTAGAAACATAGATATGATACATAAAAAAACAACAAATGCAAAATAGCAGTGGTTTGCAGACATGTACAATGCCAGTATTTTTCTTCTGGTGACTGGGCTGTTGTGTGGGTTGTGTTTTTCTAATTAAGCGGCTGGTGCAGTATGAGGTGACCCTTAAAGATTCACTTACTATATATACAGGAATAAAAACCTTTGTACTTCTTGGCATTCAATTTTCATTGAGTGTACGACAAGTAAAATCAGCAAACAAGCTGAAAAGGTCATTCCTGATTTCCCTGCACAAACAACTGAATATGCAATAATCCCCTGCTTAAGAAAGGAACACTGTAACAATGTGAGGCATTAAGGAAACCATAAATCACTGAAGTATGCCTGATCCAACCCAAAAAGGCTACAATCATTTTACCTTGAAGGAACAGTTCAACCCCAACATCAAAAATACACATTTTTGTGCTATTCATCAATCAAGATTGTTTTGGTGTGAGCTGCAGAGTGCTGAAGGTATCAGCTGTAGAGATGTCTGACTTCTCTTGAATATAATCAGAGGTCCCACACTTTGTCATTGACAAATTTTCAAAATTTTTCCCATGACTTTTCGACGACCAGTAATGTCTTTTTTTTATGCCCCACTTGCCTGTCATTTTTCAGACACATCAGATTCAAATTCTATTCAAACATAATTTCATAGAGCTGGCATAAATGAAGAGAGAGAGACGGAACGCAGGGAGGATATGGAGAAATGTAGGTGATGGTAAACAAATGTAGTCACATATTGAGGCGTATTAAGTGGGATTGATACTTCTGCATCGAATCAGGGCTGTACCTACGACGTACCTACAATGTAGGCTCCATGTCTATGTAGAGCCTTCGCCGCATAATTTACTTTAATTTCACAAGATTAAAAAACAATAACTTGTGAAGACAATAAAGCCTCTACAAAATAGCATTTTAAGTTTTGTCTGTGATTTATCCTGGCTTCATATGAGCAGAGGAAATCTCCGCTTGTCGCTAGGCTAATTTATACAGTGTAAAATGCCATAGGCTTGTGCTAATAACGTTAGCATGTTGTATATGTCTGGAAAACATGTTTAGTTTAAGACAGTTGTTTTTGTCAGTGAACCTTGTGAGTTGTAATGGAGCCGAATTTTGTACCGTTACCTTAAAATGTTGCTGTTGTCCCTGGCTTCATATGAGCAGAGGAAATCTCCGCTTGTCGCTAGGCTAATTTATACAGTGTAAAATGCCATAGGCTTGTGCTAATAACGTTAGTATGTTGTATATGTCTGGAAAACATGTTTAGTTTAAGACAGTTGTTTTTGTCAGTGAACCTTGTGAGTTGTAATGGAGCCGAATTTTGTACTGTTACCTTAAAATGTTGCTGTTGTCCCTGGCTTCATATGAGTAGAGGAAAAGTCGGCTAGCTGCTAGGCTAATTTATACAATGTAAAATGCCATAGGCTTGTGCTAAAAACATTAGCATGTTGTATTTGTGGGAAAAATGTGTCCAGATAAAGACAAGTGCTTGTCTGTGAATGCTGCGAGTTATAGTGAAACTGATTTGTGTACTTGTGTTTGAAGTTATTGCTATTAAGCCATGTTTAAAGTGTGTTTTGAATCAACTAAACTTTGCAGCACTTCACAGATACCCTGTCGCCAACTAGTGTTTTGGAGATGTAACTGCAGAGCGACACAGACGCACCGCCGCACAAGTATAAATGCTCACAATGGCAAAGGCCACGTGCACAGGCTATGGCGTAGGCTCTGCATAGAGCTGTCGCACAAGTATGAATCCCACTTCAGAGATAGGGTACGTTGTCAGCCCCAGAAAATAAATTTGCCATGATGTTAAATTATGTGGAAGGTTATCTATGGAAGAAAGACCAAGTGCCATCTTATTAAATTATATTTGAGAGAAGGCAGTCATCTCTAGGGCATCCCGGACCAAAACAATTTAGACTGATAAACAGCACTACAGGTAACACACAAAATACATATTTTATATTTTGGAATGAACTGTCCCTTTAACCCCGTCCCCTCACACACAGCTCCCGGCTCAGACATTACAGCCTGCAGCGGTGCTTATCATCGCCACACAGCAGAACGAGCACAAAGGCCCCCAATCTGCCTAATCTCTGGTCAAACACAGGCCGCAGCATCATCGCTGCTCAGGGCAATAAACTGCTGCTTTATGCCGGGGCTGTTCAGGGGACACGCGTTAGGACTTTGCTAAACGGACCATAGAGATTTGCCAAAGCCCATCTCCGGGGGAACTGTTGCCTTGGTTACCACAGCCAACAGGAAGAGCATTTCATTTCTGATTAGGTAACCTGTCAAGATGCAGAGGAGGCTTTTATTCATGCTACTTAGGAAATATAACCAGAAGGAATTAAGTGTCTCAAGTGAATATCTAATAAATGATTATTTTTATTTCAAATTAGGAAGCAACGCAAACAGTGAAGCTCCCCAAGAGACGGATGTTTGGCTTATGGACACTTTAAAAACGCACCAGGTTCCTTATGCACACATGAATCTAACCTGCAGCTTCTTTGAAGAACCAAATTTTGGTAACAACCGACTCTAAGGATGCTACTCTCAAAACAGACATCAGGAGGGAAACAAATTTTAAGATTGCATTCCACCATAAGGTGAACTGTCATTTTAGCATGCCTTTAATTCATTTCTCACCCAATCCGATGGTTGCCATGGAATTTCTGTGGCCTCTATCTCTTCTTCTCTAATCTTCTCCTCCTCCTCCCCCCTCTTTATACTGGCACTGGGCCAGTCTGACTGTCTGCCAGTTTCAAGCGTCCCAGCATCAATTACCTGAACCCAGCACTCACATATTCCCATAATGGCTCTAAAACCTACATACACACACACACACACACACACTTACAACATACATGCCTCGCCCCCGCACAGCGTCTGATCAAATACACCCTCATGAGATCCTAGAGCGTATTCCCACTTCCAAAACTCCCTTTCTCCGTTCATGTGTACACACACGCACGTTTTCACAAAATGAGGACACTGAATAATTAGGGAGATGAAAAAAAGAGTCAGAGCCTACACAGACAGTCATTTCAATTATCTCTATTCCTCTGGCTGTCTGGCTGCCTGTCTCTTGAAGGTTATGGGCTCAGCTCACCACAGTCTCCCCTGGGACTTAGTCATGAGGAACCAGTTTGGTATTTGATGCCCCTCTGCACAGGATCCCATGCTGGCTCTCAACATTGGGCTGGGAACCGCGGTGTCTCCATGCAGCCTGGTCCCTCTGCATGTGACAGCTCATTTCATCCTCTGGTTTTATGAAGGATGAAGGATTTTTGATTCCTTAGTCTACTTGTGACATTAAGACCATCAATAATGCAGCCAAGCACACCTACATGGGCATTTCTCATCTCTTCACAGCTGCATTGTGATATGATAAACATAGATGACTGAATGAAACAAACCCCCCTTCCACCTCTCACTCCCACTCCTAAATCCTCCCAGGTATTTACTGGATACGTTCAGCCCAGGCCCAGTCTCCTTGGCAACAGGACCTAGCATGGAGACACAGGAAGCTCTGGGCAGACCTGGGTATGTTTGTGTGTGTGTGTGTGTGTGTGTGCTCTATATCTGTTTTCCCTCTGGAAACAGGCATACTGTCCTCTACGGCTCTGCTGCAAGGACACAACTCATAATAACGCAATGTCACACTTACAGTTAACACTTACACATAAACAAACGCTAACACGGAAAATATGGTCAAAATTGGAAAACAAAAACACAAGTGCACGTGTATGCACAACACACACATCTGCCAGTACAAATAGAAACAAAGCGCACGTAGCTCTACATGGCAGGTACATACATATATGCATGGTATCTTTAAAAAAAAACCTCAGTAACACCGTACTGGAATAGTACAGTGTGTTATGTAATATGCATGGATACAACAAGGGCACGCTCTGTGGGAGAAGGCCCTGAAAAATGTACAGGCAATATCACAGTCAGGGATTCCTCAAACGGAGAAGCATCTGTTCCCATCAGTCCGTCGGACCATCAACTATCCACCCATCCATGTCATTCAATCAAGAGATCAGTACGAACATGAATGAATGAGATACACACGGCTTCACCGGTATTTAATTTCTTAAAACCACAGTTTCACATCGAGGTGGAAAATACGCACTATGGGAATAACTGCTACATCACATATTATCACTGCTTATTCATCAGTGCTCCAGAGGATCTGAGGCAATCAGTGAAGCATGGAGTGTGAAGTATAAAAAAGCATAACTGTCACTGGACATGTCCCCCGCACTTTTCAGAATACCACCTCAGGACTAAGACTGTCCAGCTGTGCAATTACCTGCTCAGTCTGAAATAGCAGTAAGTAAAAGAGGGCATGACCTTTAACCACGCAAAGACTAAGTCTTGTTTGAGTACCAAGTGACCAAATTTACATACACAAAATACTCAATTTTTTTTTACCTTATCCCGAAAAAGACAAGATTCCTACTAAGTTTTTACGTGGCTAAAATGAATATTCCACCCATATTCCCGTTTGCATGCAGCCGTACATGCCAACAGGAATATTCTCATTTACATGTACTCCGATTAACGTGCCTGAACATGTCATTTATAACGTCAAAATATGGAAAAGTGGAATGGCTGTCGCTTGTGCTAGAAGTTTTCTACTGGTGGCAGACTTGTTGACTTGTAACCGCGCAAGTACAGCATCCCTCTTACAATCCTTCAACCACCTTCTTGAAAAGGTCGATATTATGATAATTGTGCATATCCAAAACCTGTTGATAGCCAGGTCTTTCATAATGTTTAAAAGTAGTTGGACGTTTCTTTTGGGCATGCATCTCTACCCCACAGCCTTGTAAACGGTTTGCTAAACCCAACTGAAACTCATATCTGATGTGCTGTATACATGTCAAAAGAATGCTCCTACAATCACAATAACACCAGCATATCCCACATGTCTCAATCCTAAAATGCTACATTCACAAAAAGGTCTAACTCAGAATATCCAAACAGAATATGCTGTTTACATGACCCGTATCAGATTCAGAATAATAGTGGAATATTAGTGTGCTTGTAAACCCACCCACTGTGGCATATTCAGATACACACACCTCTTTGAAAACATGCAGTTGGAGCATTTCCTACGCTTCAAACACATGTCTACAAAGACAACAGAGATACTGTCAGTGTGTTAAAAGGTGAGAAACTGGAGAACGGGGTCGAAAGTTAAATTTTTGTGAACTTTTACACTACAGAGTGTTGTGTGTTGCTTATACGGGAGGCAAAAGAACAAGCCTGATCCCCCTCTTTATAGAAATCAGTGGAAAATTTGCTCGTAAAATCTGTCTCTTCCTAAACTGCGAGCACAACTCACAGACAGAAAAAGCGTCAAGCAAAACAAGGAAGGAAGGAGGGTTGACAGAAAGTTAGTGCGAGAAAAACAGAGATGAGAGGAGATAGGAGCCTCTCAGAAGCATTAACTACTCAGAGAGAGACGGTGAGGGAGGCGGTGTGAATTAGAGTCTTTCTTCTCTGGCGCCTCGAGGGAGGAATGATATATTCAATTTGGGTTAAAAGAATGCGTTTAGAAAGGAAACACTACAACGGGCCCGGAGTGCATGCAAGACACGCATTAGAGGATTAATGCCTTTTCTGTGTTTCTCTGCTGGATGGTAATTGAGAGATTCAGGAGTGGAGCTTTTACTGAGCCAGATCAAGGCTACAAGCTGTCAATGAAAACTACAAACATGGCCACGAGGGCAGCTGACTGTCACTCAAAACTGCTAAAAAAAAACAAACAAACAACCTACTCAGGAGGAAGAAGCACGTTTCCTCATTGGCTTCATCTCAATCTTTACTTCTTCATCATCACCTCTGATTCTTTACTCCACTCACTTCCCTCCCTTTTACCTTTTCAATCACATCTCCCTCTGTATCTCAGACCTCCTTATATCTCTAACGTAATCATTTCATTGCTCTCCTCTGCCTCTCCTCCACTTTCATCGCTCCGCTCTTTCTCTGCGGTGTGGTGACTGACTTCGAGGTGCCACTTACATGGCTCGCTAATGTAACATTAGCCTGCTTATGTAACGAGACACTGAGCAGGGGAGGGCATGGCACCGCAGGTTGTAGGGGCTGCTCATATGTATGCATGGGTGTACGCCCACGGGTGTCATTTAACTATAGTACATTATGAGAGAGCAGCAGAGCATAAAAGCACTTTTAAAGCTTCAATTCCTGCAGGCAATCATAAAAGTTAATATTGGCTCAGCTCGACTGTAACAAATGATTTGACACAAATAATTCAAAAAGAAGCAGTGACTCTGTGATAAGCTGTAACCTATTGGATTCTGTGTAACTAAATAAAGAGCTGAAGTGAAACCAAAACTTCCAGATTGTATTCCAGGAGGTAGCAAACCTCAAAATCGAGTTTGTGACAACACAAATTCCCAAAAATACAACATAACATTGCTCAACAATATGTCATGCCAGGTTCTCCATCTGTCTAGCTGGGATTGGGATAGTTCTGCACACTGTTGTGCTGGATATATATTGAATGCGAATCATAGTATTTTTAATGCTGACAAATGTCCATCCATCCATTTTCATCCACTTATCCAGGGCCAGGTCGTGGTGGCAGCAGGCCAAACAAAGCACCCCAGACGTCCCTCTCCCCAGCAACGCTTTCCAGCTCCTTCTGGGGGATCCCAAGGTGTTCCCAGGCCAGATGAGATATGAAATCCCTCCAGCGTGTTCTGGGTCTGCCCCGGGGCCTCCTACCAGTGGGACATGCCCAAAACACCTCTAGCACGAGGCGCGCAGGAGGCATCCTGATCAGATGCCCGAACCACCTCAACTGACCCCTTTTGACGCAAAGGAGCAGCAGCTCTACTCCGAGCTCCCTGTGGGTGTCCGAGCTCCTCATCCTATCTCTAAGGCTGAATCCAGCCACCCCACAGAGGAAACTCGTTTCAGCCCCGAAATGAATGTGTGAAAATCCTTATTCTAACATCAAGAGATACTTTATACCTCTAACAGAACAGTGCAGGAATGAGTCCTAGAGCCTGGAAATGAGTTAGCATTTTAACACTCCCGGTTTCCTTGTCTCACACTCAATGGGTTTTTGGTTAGATGCCTGAAACAAGGTCTGTGGTTACCCCAAGCTTAAGAGATTTTCACTTTTGTTCTACCACATAAAATATGTCAGTAAATGCCCCACTCATTCATTCTGAAACCTCTACATGTCTTGAGAGAGGCAGTTGCTAACAAGTGGCGAAATGAGACTACAAGTAGCCTAGTAGTAAGAAGACCACTGCTTAACACCTTCGTTTTGGTGGTGACGTTAAGTTCTGTGACCGTGGTGTAGTTTGTTTGAAGCCTAACGTTAGCTTTCTACACCCGGTGATTGCATTCACTTCATCAAAAAGGTGTAAAAGTGGTGTTCATTTGTGAGGATTATCATGCTAAATGAAACATAAGTATCATAAATTCTTGCTTGCAGCAGAGCTTATTTTTTGCAATATCCAAAATATAACAAATAAATTGCACTGACTTTTGTCATGGAAACCAGGGTGACGTTAATCGTTAATCACCCACATAAAAAACATTATCCCTGCACAACTCTATTATCTAAGAATATGGATTGTTAACCACAGCAATTTGCTTCTTTTCTCACAGATTGTTGAAAGAAATGATTATAGAGCTACACAAGTAAGTGCAACACAGCAGAACTTCAGCTTTCTCCACAAATCATGACTTGTCAAGCCCGAGCTCCCAGAAACAGCGCCGGGCTTTGAAGCCAATTTGATATAGTGGTCAAACCATGGAATTACATCTTCCGCGTCCATCAAGTGATGCCACTGGGCCCAAAAAAGTATTTTTCCCACAGAATAACTTAATGAATGAGACATCTGTAAATCAGCGGATACATTTTCTTGAGCGGCATCACTCCTGTTTTATTATCGGGATTTAATTCATTTGGTTTAACAGCATTTCAAAGTTGAATTTCAAATCATTTTATCCCTATTCAAGTTCCCTAGCCACTCAGTGAGCAAAGTCTCGAGTGCACTTGCTCTATAGACTAAATGATGCAGAGGATCAGGCTACTTTATACCCAGGAAGTCAATCTTTTTCTTGGTTTCATGCGCTACCGAATGCCTTTCACAGGAACAAACAGGGCCCCGCCCCCAACGCTGTACCCAGTTCTCTCTATACATCCATGGTCAAGCCTGTCGTCACAACCCAGGATCCTGAGTGAAAGTCTGCTACCGACTAAGTGAAGTAAGGTAATAGCTTTGCTGCTGAGCTGAACTAATAACACAAACTGTACATCAGGAGTGTGTGACACAGTGAGGGGAAACATGATGAAAGCACAGCAGATCCATGCACTCATTCAGACAAAGGCACATTTCCCCGCGGAGTGTGGGCGCCCTCAAACTCTGTGGAAATGACCTCCTTTGGTGTGTGAGTGTGTGTGTGTGTGTCTGTGTGTGTGTGTGTACAAAGTGACTGGGAGGGCATAGCAGGTGGGGGGTGGGGCAGCTGCTGGTGGAAATGGTGCACAGCTGCAGCACTGCACAGTTTCTCGACCACCAGACAGATGTGCAAAGAGCCGCAGTCCCACATGCTTATTACCTACCAAGGACAAGGCAGGGGAGCCACACACACACACACACACACACACACACACACACTTGCACAAACATGACCTCATATAGAGCCAAATGCACCACAAGGACACATGAATGCCATCAATCAGCACTGGGCAACTGCACTCCACACACACACACACACTCAGGCCAGATGTGCATGTTTGAACCAGCCGCCCAACAACAATTTTGAAATGGCAACTTCCTCATCAACACACAGACATACAGGGACATTAAACTCTATACGACCCAAAAAAAGGCAGACAGAGACATATAGAGCATGTGGAACTACAGAGGAAGAACAAAGGAGTCATTTTCGCCGTCATCCCTGAGAGCTGTGTGTGTGACGATGAATCAGGCCTGTCTCACTACTCCGTGTGAGTGTGTGTGTGTGTGATTATGTTGTACAATACAGCAATGCAGTGGAGCAAACTGAAAATGCTGCTTCTCTAACTAAAGCCCCAACGTCCTGCTGCCCTTGAATCCTTGAATCCAAACACTTTCAGTCTGAAAACGTTTGATTTAGCTTTAAAGTCCAAAACTTCAGGATTAGTACAAAATACACACTGTGAGTCAGCTTTAAAATAAAACACAATATTCAAGGCAGGATTTAATGCAGGGCTGTTGGGACGCTTTAGCTTTAGCTTGGTGCGCCTAGTAAACTGGCAGCTAAGGGCATTTGGCAAAGTAATTGTTTGCAAGTCACAAGCAAGTCTCAAGTGTTAAAACTCAAGTCCCAAGTCAAGTACTAACTCCTAAATTTTGAGTTTTGAGTCCCAAACAAGTCATAATGCCCTCTTCACCAAATGGAATGCCATTCTGACAGAGTAGGCTACTAACGTTAGCTA
The DNA here is from genome assembly GCF_006386435.1 of Epinephelus moara. Classification (NCBI taxonomy): domain Eukaryota; kingdom Metazoa; phylum Chordata; class Actinopteri; order Perciformes; family Serranidae; genus Epinephelus; species Epinephelus moara. The sequence continues at coordinate 17,194,629 of NC_065514.1, read as the reverse complement.
AGCATTTAGCTTCACGTTAGCTAGCTAAGCATTTAGCTTCGTGTTAGTTAGCTAAGCATTAGCTTGCCCAACATTAGCTTCGACTTACCATTCTGTGTGCAGCTTCATATATTGAACAAAGTTGGAAGTTGTTGCATGTCTGTAATTTTCAACCTTTAAGTTTTGCATACTACAGTTGTTTTTTCATTAGAGTGTAGTTTTTGTACGCAAACAAAATTATCTTTGGTATCATTTTTTTCAACTGCCGCTTGGTAAAGTGAGGCCTAACGTGATGTTAGATCGTCACAGATCTAGTTACTTCATTCATTCAGATCACTTCACTTCCTGCCCCTGTGTGTTTTCCCTCCCTTTTGATGACTTCACCTGTGTCTGATTGTCTGGCCCGCCCTGATTAGCCTCACCTGTGTCTCGTTATCCTTCCCCTCACCAGAGTATTTAGTGTGTGTCTTGTTTTTGCTAGACAGTTCGTCTTAGCTCCTTGTGTGTCTGGTGTTCCAGCCTTTTGTTTCCCAGTGTCCTTTTCTTGGTTTTTTGGATTGGATTTGGACCGAACTGTCTCCAGAGTCACACGGTCACCTGGTTCACAAGTTGTTACAGACTGGATGTTGTATACTGGTTCACACAAAGTGGATCTTGGAATTAAGTGTGAGTTTGCTGGGATTGATAGAGTTCACGTAGGTTGATTCAGGAAATTATGGGAGATGAATTGATTCAAGGGGAAAATATTTTCAAGTCACAGAGCTCAAGTCCAAGTAAAGTCACAAGTCATTTGTGATCAAGTCTAAAGCACGTTGCAAGTCTTTTTGATTTTGTTGAGTCTAGTCTAAAGTCATCGAATTTGTGACTCAAGTCTGACTCCAGTCAGAGTCCACATCTCTGGTATTTGGTTCTTGATCTCATTATGCCGAAGTGTGATCACAAACATCTGTGCAAATAATTTCCCACTCACACAAACACACACACACACACACACACATATGGGTTGCTTTCAAATGAAATCCCATTCACAATATGACCCAGACTAACTCTGGAGGTGGTCTGCCACATCTGATCACAAGTCCAGGCGTGAAATTACACCTTGCACTCTCATGGGCTTCCTCCTTTCCTTTCCCAGACACACACATCACATTTTAAGGCCAGCTTCTGCCTTTAAATGCAGCCACATTTTTGATTATCATATTAATATGTTTTTAATCTCTCCTGAACAAAACTGTTACTACTCTGTCATTTCCTGAGAGCAAATAAAAACTCAATTATCTCCTGAAACTCTTGATCACCACTGAACCATCTGTTCCCATGAACATCAGAAACACAGCCTGGGAAAATGACAGAATTAGGGTACCACAGAGAGAGACGGGAGAACAAAGAGTTACATGGATAGAGTGGTGGAGCAAGAAAACATAACTACTTGTGAAGTATTGATCCAGACATTTTCCAGCATGAGTGTCCTGCATGTCTGCTGTGTGTCTGAGTGTGCACATGAATATGCCATTATGCAACCGGGCAACAGCATCACATCACTTTGATTAGAGCAGCCAGTTGTTAATTAAAGAGAAGCTGAACTCAGCTCAATCTCATGATGTTTTCAGCAGCAGTGGAGCGAGAGGACATAGCAGGGGCGGAGCAGGGGGGTGGCTTCTGGGGCTCTAGCCCTGAATCTATGCTGCTCCCTAAAGCAGTCTAATATATATTGAGTAAATATTCTTTTGTTGGGCCTAATATTCAACTCAGAGTGTTGAAGGCCACACTTACTTGCTGGGGATCCTTGATTTGCAGTCAGAGCAGCCCAGACTATTATGGCATGGATTTAAATGTAGCAGATATATCAGCTAAACATCATTCTATGAACTCTACTCCAACAAAGTGTAACAAAAATAGGCTTCAAGATTAGTAAAGCTTAAGTTTATGTCCAATTCCTACCCTTCCTATGGTAAGCAACTTTAAAACAGACAGTTTTTCCCTCTTTTTAGGTGGAAGGAGTGAAAATGATTCATCCTCAGTATTTTTTTTTATGTTATGGTTTCTGAATGATGAAGACAGTTGGAGAACAATTAGTTACAAAATAGGATTTAGGCTCTACAGGATGATTTTTGATCATATTTCCCCAAATTTACACATTTTTAGGCATTCTATGATATCAAAAGGCTTAAAAAACAGCATATATAGCTGCCATAAATGGTAAAAAATCTCCCCAGGGGAGCATGCTCCTGGATCCCACTAGGTTTGGGCTTAGCTCCAAACGTTTACAACATCTGGCTCCGCCCCTGGGACACACAGGGGAAAAATACTGGTTTACATAGAAGCAATGGATGGATGGACAGATGGTATATGGCATTAAAACAAGGTTATTTGGTGGGACCATTAGAAGGTGCAACAGTATAAATACCAATTAAAAGTCTTAAGCCAAGTCACACTGGAAAGTGGCACAGTAGATTGTGTCTTCTTCGCTTCAATATTTAGCTCTATAGGCTCTCTAGAGGGGTTTCTTCCTGTTTTTTCTTCACTGTGCCTTTTACTGTCCACTGGCATGATCTTTTTTATAATCTGTAATGCCTCTTGCTAACCTCTGCAGCTCTGCATATGACTCTAAAAACCTGCAGGCTTCTGTCATAGTTTAATTTTATGTTAATAATCAAGTTAGTAAACCCTGATCTCACAGTCTTAGTCAGTAATATCGCAAGGTTAACAAGACAAAACTTCAGCTCATTCAGCTGCCTTTTGACTGCATTCCTCCTCCTAATGTCAATATCAATCTTTACTTGTCCAGCACCTTACATACAGGTTACTGCAACTAAAAGTGCTGTACAGATGATTGACAAGTTGATTTTAATACTCACTTCATTAAACAAATATGAGATCCAAACACAGCGGCCAATGTGTGTGTAAGAAAACATGCATGACACAGAGGCAAACACATAACAGTCACACATCAACACGGGCTGATGGGCAACGGTAAACAAACAAGAAACACAAACACACATGGGATTCGTGCAGAGCAGACGAGAGAAGAGGACACAGAGTATTTTTAGCTTCATGAGGCTAGAAGTAAAAATATATAGATTTCTGTGCTTCGGTCACTTAGTCTTTTGCTTGTACTTTACTTCAGCTCTTTCTTACCAAACCTGCTCTCACAGCTAACTCAGAGATGGATGGAGGCCGTCAAACAGGCACAGCAAGTCTCAAACTCCAAAACACAGAGAATAAAGCTTGCAGGCATGTTGTTTGATTTTGCCACTTAAAGTTTGTTTAATAGCAAAGCTGGCAAAAAGCCAATCTACAAACCATAAAGCAGAGTATAAAGAGTCTAGTCAATCATGATAAATAGGATGAAACAGAGCTCTGACCTTAAGAACAATACTCAAATTAAAAGCGTGAGTTTCCCAAAAGGTTCTCAGCTCGACTCCACAGAGCCACAAATGCAACAATTCCCCTGTGGGCACTGTGCACTCCACTAACCTGCCTGCCGGAGCATCTGAATGATGGCGAGAGAAGGAGACAAAGGGAGAAGCAGGTAGATAACAAGAATGCACATACGTCTATATCTTGTTGCTACATATATGTGTAGCCATACCCCTGTGTGTGTGTATGTGACTAGATGTTTGCTGAGATGGTTATGTATTTGTTAATATGGGATTTGTCCTTTGGATTAAACAGCCATATTGTCAGTGTTGTTGTTCTGTTCAAATGAGCGTTTAACGTCAGCGTGCTGCTGGAATAAACACTGTCAGCACACACACACACACACACACACACAGATGATGCTCTCAGGGAGGTAAGCAGGGCAGCAGTGTCTCTAGACAATGCAGCACAGAGTGCATGATGTGAAAAAGCTGCTGGAACACAACATCCCACTTTCAGTTTCTCCATTGTTGTCTGTAGAAGACGCTAACTGAGCAGGCTGCTTACCACGTGTTCAGTGCTGTGTGTGTGTATAAATCATAAACTGTATAAAAATAATGGACGTAGCCACCATGACGTCACCCACTGGTTTGTAGTTTGCCATTTTGGATGTTGTCATCTTGGATTTTTGGAGCTAAAAGTGACCATATTGGGACGAGTGGACGGGTGGAGCGGTGGGAAAGTGAAGGGTAGATCTGACTCATGGTCTATGGTGAGGCCTCACAGACAGTTTGTCACTCAAAGCGGCCGTGCACTTAATCATACATAACTTTCAGCCTTAATAAGTGAGTTATATAAAAATGTACCCCCTGTACATTTGTAATAAAGTGGGAAACTGGCTATAGAGACCAAAACTCTTTTTTTTGCCAGGCTGTAAACATGTTTGTTTCTACTGTAAAGTTGGGCATTTTAACATGAGGGTCTATGGAGACTGACCCGCTTTTGAAGCCAGCCTCAAGAGGCTATTCGAGGAACTGCAGTTTTTGGGAGAATGTGTTGTTATACCAAGCATTAACCCAGGGCTTCATTTTTCAGCCCTGGGTTAATGCTTGGTATAACAACACATTCTCACTCTGACCTCATCACATATTGACATGCTTGGTAATGGACTTTTCACGTCCGCATACAACGTGCAAGGTACCCTGGGTGTGTTGGTTGCTGAAATTCTGGGACGACGTGTCAAGTTCTGCCTGTTACACGTCAGTTTTCACAGGAAATTTAATGTTTACATACAGTCTCTTTCAAAATAAACGCACTCATCGGTACATGTGTTTTTCCCTCAACAACAAACACACATGGTTGGGTTTAGGCAGCAAAAACATGTGGTTAGGTTTAGGAAAAATGAACAGGGTTTGGCTTTAGAATCTTACAGGATGCGAACATTGCTGAAAGTCCGTGTTTGTTGGACCGAGTCACCACCTCTCCCGCCCGCCCCAATTGGACATTCGCCACCGTAACTTTCATCCTTCATCCTTGTCCAGCCATGTTTCCCCCTGACGGCATTTAACTATCTGTGTCTGACACCACAAGTCACTGCCCAAGCGCCAGATTTTGACGATTTCGAAGTGAGACCGGACTCAGTATAAATAAGCGGTGCACCACTGCCGCACCGTAACTCGCCACCTCGAATCACGTCAATAAGGGGAAGTTGGCAGAGGGGAAGACAAATCCCGAAGCATCCTCAGGATATAAGATGGAGCCATAGCATGGCTACCACTGAATAAAATCCTTAGCAGCTGTTAAGTTGATGCACCAAAAGAACTGAGATTGAACTTGATTGATTTGCAGTTAACTGGAGGCTAACTTTGTACAGACCATCCATGTTTAGTCCTGAGAAGAACTATGGTTGTGTTTTTAGGGAGAAAGCCACTCATATCAAATCAATCAATCAGACATAAACATAGTAAAAAAGAAAGAAAAGAAAAAAGAAGAAGAGGGTTTGGCCTTTGAAAATATCATTACCAATTGCTTCCATCTGTAGCTGAGTACGCTGTTAACCTCTTCAGAGACAAATCAGATAAATCCTCACCAGACAGATACAATGAGTCACAAGATGTGTCTGAGTTAATATTACTCCTACACACACACAAATACAGACGAGCAAGAACCACTACTATAGCCACGAAAACAGATCTGATCTGACACTGTCTGCTGCTTTGTGGGTGTTGAGACGTTTAAGTGGGGGGTGCTTATTTTCATGTTTCATGAAGCTTTTGTCAGCTCTCTGTCTTTGATTTTAGGATCAAGGCTCTGCTGTTTCCCCCCTGTTATTACATGCTGTGTGAATCCCACAATGCAAAGTGACCACTTGTGAACGTGTGTGTGAATCTGAAATCTGTGAATGATCTGTAAAGCATGCATCACGGACCACCCAACCACCAAAACACTTCCATAAATGACCAACTGAATGGACAGTGTAGAAAAATGTAGCCATGTAGTGTACTGTGTGTGCACAAAGAACAAAGAGAAACACACACATAAAGAGTGGAGACACAAAGCTTTCATCACCACACACACATTCACTAAATCACACAGGCTGAGGTGGCCTCAGACAGACTCTCTGTCTCTGCTGTACATGAATATTTCAAGATGGGAGGCCAAAAAAATGTGGTCAGTTTGCAGGTATTCATCCAGAAAGAAGGCTTGTGAACCCAAAACCACACACACACACTCCTTCATGACTGATTCCTCAGCATGTCATTTACATGTGCTCCCATTACCCCCTATCTGCCAACAATAGCAACCTACATACAACGCTACAGGAGAGCTGTCTTGATGACAATAAGCAGAAACAGATAGCACACAGCTACTGTTGGGATATCAGTGGGATACAGAGACCAGGGCCCCTAAACACACACACACAGAAATGTCTGACCCAAATTCTAAATGTCCGACTGGGAGGGTAGAGGATGAAGTGTGTGTGTGTGAGTAGGTGCCATTAGACTTGTCAGCCAGGCTGTGTAAGAATACATGCAGGGAGTTCAATTGTGCGCATGGAAACAATTAACCCAAATTAGTGACAGGAGTGTAAGGACATGCAGTATTTATACTTGTGGTTTTGTGAGTAACACTTCAGTCTCAGAGCGCTACAAAGAGCAGCTCAGCACAGTTTCCACTACACCACTACTACACAGCAGGAACAGAAGCATTTACAAATCTTCATCAGGCCTTGATAGCTTTCATCAGACCAGTTCCCCAGACAGACATCAATTTTGTTTTCCTATTAACCCAACAGTTGTTGTAGGAAACAATGTTGGTGTTATTGTTAGGGTTAGGGTTATAAATTGCTATTAAAGTCATGCTGAGGGTTATACTGGCAACAGAAAGTAAACAAACTTTTACAGAGGTTACATTCATGCATTGAAAACATTTCGTAACTAACATGCAGTCCTACATGTCCTCCATTTGTGTTAGATTTTTACATGCTAACATCTCTCTAATCTAGTGGTTTTCAAACCTTTTGTGCCCAAAGCACTGCAAAGGGCAAGCCATAACCTCAAGGCACACCTGTATTTATATCTGTAAGACAGGTAGCTTTTGTGATACTGTCTACTGACAGTGTAGGTCGTCTTCGCTGATGTTGGTCCGTCCAATAAAGCGATCCATTTTCCCACTCACGGCTTTCTACTTTTAAATGTTATCATCCCTCACACTGCCAATCAGGGCTTTTGATGGGTCACACACTTATAATCTCCATGCATGAATGGCGACAAATAGGTTCCCCATGAAGGTTTTTTAAACTGAATTAAATTAAATTTCATTTTTTAGCTGCCTCTTTATTGGGGAATGCACAACATACGGATACAGTCAATTAAAAATTCTTTCATAACTATTTGTACAGGCCCAGTTGAATATTGCTAAAAGAATGTGTGGTCATCACAAAATCTCACGGAACACCTGGAATGACATCATGGCAAACGAGTGTACCACTTTTGCCATTTGAGAACCACTGTTCTAGTCAAGGTCAGAACCCATCGGCTATTGTTTAACGACGATAAGCCTTTGGTGGCCTCGGCCAATATTTCAAGACATCCAGTGTGGCCAGAATATATCCAGACCAAGACTTCCTCTTCCATGCAGAATTCAGAGTTTACAGTTTGATTAGCAACTTGAGACAGGTCCAGACAACATTTTGGTTGCTAAATCATCATCAGACAATATCCGCTGGGAAACCAGAATGCCTCAAACACCAAAGCCTTGTACCATTGGCTTCTTCCAAATTGGAGAACTGTGTGGGTACATGATACCCTAAAAAAGAGGGTGGATGATGGGGAGTACCACCAGTTGGTCCAGGAGCTTCGCCTCGATGATGGCCGTTTCCCGGCATATTTTAGGATGACTTCGGGGCAATTTGACAACCTGCTGTCTATCGTTGGGCCGTATAGCTCTGGGTATCAGGCACCACCAGTTTCTCCTCCATTGTTTACCAACTGTAAACCCACAGAAGGCCCGCCTCTCAAATCATCTGACTGGACAATGGGAAAAAAGATGACAGAAAAAGAGATTACGTGGGGCGTATTTCCACTCTGAGTTGAAGTTTTTTTTCAACTCGAGGAGTTCAGATTGCTCAGCAAAAAATGCTGCAGCAAGTGTAGTTAACTGAAACAACTTTATAAGCTACTGTTAAATATGGGCAATTAAAGAGCTGTCAGACAAATGTAGTGGAGTAGAAGTAAAATACAAATGAAATAATCAAATAAAAGTGGCACAAAACTGTACTTAAGCACAATATTGAGTCTTCCACCTTTCTCACAAACACTGCTCGGCCCTATAATTAGAAAATAAACACATGTCAGTCGACAGGCACACACAAATTGACACACGGTTGTCAGTGCACTCAGTAACATTTGAGTGATCTCACACCCTCCTCAGCAGCGCTGGCCAAAGTAAGTAACCTTTTAGCACCGAGTCGTGAGCCCTTGGCAATGAGCCTGAGGCAATACTGAGTCAACCAGTGGTCAAGGACGGGCAGAAAGGGAGAGAGGCAGAGAGGTGGAGAGGAGAGGGAGGGAAACCATTATCCATTGAGAAGTGAGACAAAGGGCGTCGGGGCCTCGTCACACTCGAGTGAGGACAAATAATAGCCCCCCCTCTCTTAAAAAATGGGGCAAGACCCTCAAGTGACCCACTTTTTCAACGTTAGTAGACCAGTGATACTCCAACTGCACACCAAAATGATCACCAAGTCACCCATAACTGTGTGAGGCTGTAGGTGTGTGTGTGTGTGTGTGTGTGTGAGACAGACGCAGGGAGATGTGTGTCGGCAGAGACAGGGAGGGGCGTGGGAAAGCAGCATGTGCTTCAGTTCATCTTCACCTCTCTCTGGATCTCAGCTGCGTTCTCTCCCATTTCATATCTCTCTGATCGCTGCAGCATCAGTCGGAAATGATCTACAGCTACAACTCATGATTCCTTTCATCATTAAGCGGTATATTGTTTCGATTAATCAGTTAATTGTTTCATGTATAGAACGGCAGATAACTGTACAGAGAGTCCCCACACGGTCCTTTCAGCCTATTCCAGTCTGGTTGCTTTTGTGCCTCCTCAGCAACAATTATCGCATTCATCTGTGCGCCCTGAGAGCAACCTGAGAGCTGCGTTACCCATGAGAAAAAGATGGTGTGGAGAAATAATAAACAGGTAAGGCAGGGTGCGATTCAGCCTCTAATTGAAGCCATCAATAACACAGCACACAGGTCTCACAGCGATATCAGGGGGGGCTGACAAGCTATCTGCGGTCCACACATTCTCTTTTATCACACACACACTCTCTCTGAGGTCTGTAAAATGTACAACTTTGTCAACTCTGTGATAACCTTGTTGTCGTCTGAGTCTAGCTATTATCAGCTGCCCATTATGACTCCATTTAGGAGGGAGGTATTTCTGTTTAACAACTTAGGCTGAGTATCCACAAAGGTTTTGGCCTTGTTATTGAATCTAATAACATTTTACACTTTCATGTAAACTTTCAAGATATACTATGCAGGATTTCCTAAAAAACACAGTGTCTAGACCCATACAGAAATATTCCATCTCAATCATCACATATGACCCACTGAAAGTGTGTGGCGGTGATTTTGTCTCCAGAGACTCTGCCCTCTGCCTGTAGTTTCTTCTTATTTTCTGTGTTTGAGACATTTATGGGCATGACCCCCAAAGCAAAGGTGAGGATGGCTTTTAGTATGTTGTTACCTCAGAATGAGCCATTTATATCTACATAGGGCATGGGTCCTTGTCCACGGAGTCTACCATGTTGCACTGCCATGTGCCTACAGAAGCCCAAAATCAACAAACCAAACACTGGCTCCAGATAGGGCCATTTGCAGTTTTATTCACTGCGTCTCTCTGTGGACGATTCAGCTCCTGGTTTAAACCTCCTGAATGTGTGGATCTCAAGTTATCAGAGTAAAAGGTGAGCACATATTAGCAGGTGCTGGGCTGGCGACCATACTGCGACGAGCCAAACAGCATCAGAGAAATGCTGATTTGTAACCTGACACTGCTTTTTTCAATGTTTTTACCGTTTTAAATCACCTGGTCTGTTTGTTTCGGGGAGGAAAAGACCTCTGCGGATAATTCCGCTCCTAGTAAGAATCTCCTGAGCAATAAGTATCAAAGGAATCCTAACCAGGAGTGCATACTTGGCACATGGGAGAAGTTGCACTCCTCACTGCTGGAGTCCTACACACTGCTCCTTTATCAAAAAAATCAAACAGCTTTGTAAAGAGAACAATACAGGATTTAACTATGAAAACAAATATGAAAAGGTCCACTGCTGCACCCATATGTGACTGAGATCCAAATTAGTACCTGCATTATCCAGACTGTTTCTTCAACAACCATATGGGACCCAGGCTTGTTTTATTTGAGTCACCAAATGGCACATGTCTTAAATATGCTCCAACAGGCTTTGCCTCCAGAGCAAAATTAACTCTGCTTATGTTGTGTCCCAGTCTGAAAATACTTCACAGCACTTGTTCCTGCGGCGGTCGCTCCTATGACTGCGAGCTTTTTATGGCCCCTTTCTTCGTTACTCATCCGATGAGTTTATTTAAAAATCTGTTTTTTGCCGTCTCTTCCTCTGTCAGTCGATGTTCCACGCCTTAAAAATGACCCTACTGGATTGAAAATAGACTCATTCTCATTCAGGCGACCACGGCTGAAGACATGCAAGAACACACACACACATGTACAGCCTAAACACACTCATATGTGATGTCCCACCCCTGCTGTCCCCTCAGTCAGATGTTCCGCCTGAGATCCATGAATCAGTCTCAAACAGACAAGATGAGTGACTGTGACATCAGTGTCAAAATGTAGCCGTGCTTCTGACATCCGACTTAAAAGTATTAGCAGAAGCGTTTCTGCTGTCGTCCAGCCTCGACCGCAAATAAACACCCATGTAGAAAATATCCACATTAATGAACCAAGGGAACACTGGCCAGACAGACGCTGTTACCTCCATGAAAGTCATTAAGTCCTCTGAGTGATGTCATGTTTTGTTTACTCCACCAATCCTGCTTTTCTCTTTCAAACATTAACCTTTAATTATCTCTGTAAATTAAACAAAGTCTCCACAAGATTCACAAAATTACTTAATGCACTGTAAAATGTTCTGGCATTTTTCAAACTAGGCTTTCTCTTAACTCTGGCCATAAACTAACGTTGCACCACCTGCGGCACCTCCATTGTAGAGATTTAGGACACATGACCTCAGCAAAACTAAGACTGGAGGGTAAACAGCCTCTTTAAGCTTTCCAATAAACATACACAAATCACAAACTAGCAAAGAAGCCCTCTAAATTAGCTGTTATAGCTGAGCTTCTTGCAAGGAAACCACACGGCTAATCCAGAGGTCGGCCACCTTTACTATCAAAAGGGCCATTTTTGACCAAAAATCATTTAAAAAGAAATCTGTGTGGAGCTGCACAACATATTTGAGCCATATAATGACGGTAACATAGCCTAAACATTTTAAGGTAGCCTATATTAATAGTCTAAATAAACATTCATCAGTATGTTTTACCACAAGGTGACAACTGTGCAGGGCACTATGATTATTCAGTACTTTAACTTTGCAGAGCTGGCAGTGAAAGCAAACTAATCTGCCCACGCACTACTATATTTTCTACTTTATTCCAAGGCTTTTACTTTTTGGATTTGGCATCCATAGCTAACAAGCCAGGGGGACTCGAGACTAGCCTCTGCTATCAAGGTTCGGCAAAAAAAAGGAAAAGGTGCCAGGGAGTAGATTCCATTATTCAGTATATAGGCTTCACATATTTACAATTGGAGAATGTACTGATAAATGAAAATTAAAATATAAAAAAATATATATACATATATATCTGTTTGTCATATAATTTTTGGGTCAAAGCCACAAGGAGTCACTGGAGAGGGGCAAAAGAGCCACATGTGGCTCTGGAGCCATTGGTTGCCCACCCCTGGGCTAACCAAACAGCCTGTTTGGTTAGCCATCTTGAGAACTCTCTTCATAAAATACCAGAGTTGTTCTTGAATGTTGGTGTGAAAGGGTTTAGGGGTAGAATTTATGTAAGAAGCCCTGTGGATTAGCTACTGTAGCTAACTGCACAGGGATCTACCAGGGTCGTTCCTATGCTAGCAGGCTCCTATGTTCCCCAAATTTATATGATACATGAGAACATGATAAAGGGTCCTATGTTGCCCAGTTCTATATAGCACATAATGGGAACCTGAGAAAGATGTTCCCCATCTCTGCCAGGTTTAACTTCCATCTCTAAACAGGTTATGGTTAACATCTGACTATTCCCGTCTCCAAGGGGGTTAAGGTTTGGAAAATAAGATCTGGAAAGGGGGTCTGAAACCCTCACATGCTTACTATTAAAACCATTTTAGGGACTGAGCGTGACAGGAAAGTGGCATAAACACAAAGGAGACCAAAAAAAAAAGTATTTGCATTTGCCTGGTGACCAGAAGAACAGCTCCAAATTAATGGTAACACTGCTCCATATCTGCTAGGCGAGTAAACAGGAGACTGTTTGCTAACACGTTTGCCATATCAATTCATTTCAATCCATTCAACCTGCAAACACATTCCAATCTCCTCTCTACGTTTGTTCCCTGCATATTTTACTACAATCTTTTCTTACCAGGGATGCATTTAACAATTTCTGCTTATACCTCCCCTCACATCCTGCCCTGCTTCCGCTTTAAAGCCAGTTAAAAATAAGTCGAAGAAGTGAGATGGCACTTTCTGTTTTTTTTGCAGAGAGAAAAGGAGATAATGGCTTTTTACCGGCAGATAGCTTCTTTTCCTCAGGAGGTCTGGCCTTGAGACTAAAACGGCAACAGAAAATGGCCCACCGTCAATACCAATCTATCCACCTGAATAGGAGAACAGCCTTTAACCTGGATATAGCTGCTATTACATTCAATTTAACTTGTGATGCTCTGAAATAGCCCATACTGGCTGTTAAGCCTGGTGGATTGATGTTTCAATGGGGACGTTCTGAGAAGTGGTGCTGCTGTAAGTGTCTTGTCCTTCAGACTTCCTGCAGTAACTGTCTTTACGAATACATGAGCTCACATCTGACTGGATTACAACATCTGTTCATTAGCACTGTGAAAAGTTAGGATGACAACATTCCTCTTTGCTCAAAGCAGTACAGACGTTTAGACAGTAATATAAAGTGTAACAACACTCAGAGTATTAGGAGAGGTGGAACACATAAGTTAGTCTTGGTGAGAGACGATTTCAATTTAATTCAATTCGATTCGATTCACTTTAATCTAATGTAATTCAATTCGATTTGATTTGATTTGATTCAATGTATTTATTTATTTTGAGATTTGTATTCCTAAACACTAAACTGTACTCAAGACTAGGGCTGGGCTATATCACCCATTTGGCCAAAAGTATGTGGACACGACACCCATGTGTAAACAATAAAGCGTAACGGTGTATACACACCGCATAATTAATTGTTCACCGTTATTTTATTTTTGTTTATTCTGTGTATACATTGTAGTTGAATCTCACACTTACAGCCTCAGCACAGTGGTGATATATATTTTATTTTTAATATGCTAATACATTAAGTACTAGTGTTAAACCATGTAGCATAATGCACATTTTATTTTTTATTTTAATGTACATTTCATTTCTATTTTATTTTATTTTATCATTCCATTACATCGGAGGCACTGTAACGAATCACAATTTCCCCTAGGCGATCAATAAAATATTTCTATTTGTGATTAATCTTACTGTCAAGTATTCTTAGTTTCAGGACTTCATGCCGGGGTAGCTGGTGGAAAAGCTTTCAAAGATTTAAACTAAAACAGGATAAAGAGAAAAACAGAAGTACTTAAAGTTTGCAGATTCATTGCAGAATCAACTGCGTTTAACTTCACGTATAAATCTTCCTCCTCAGCTGGAGAGGGATGACATAAGCCAGCCTGTCTCTGATCACCAGCACAGCACATAAAAAATGAAACGCTACATTGCACGCTAATTCACTTACATAAGAGCCTCAACTGAGACGTGAATTTAAAAGTACAGTGACAGAGAGAAATACAGAGAATAAACACAGAGGAGCGTCTAAGCAGGGGGGAGAGAGAGCAAGACCAAAACGTCCATATTTTATTGTCTATTATAAGCCTGCGCATTTTAAATCGTCCTTTATTTTTGGCCAAAATAGTACAGAACATTAACGTGACATAAAACATAAACTGCACTGCAATTATTCTAATATATACTCTAAGCTTCGGGACGTTTTTTATATCGCAGCGGATTTCTCAGACGCCCTGTGAAGATTTCCTCTCCCACAAATCATCTCGCAGTCTGTAACACACACAGACACACTCACAGGCGGCGGAGATTTAGTAACTATGATCAACACTCCAGCTGACAGAGACGGGATGTAATTCTCCTGCAGTACTTCTGGAAACATGCCACTTTAGTTTCAATCTTCAGTCCAGACAGAACGAGGCTGCTCTGCACTTCCTCTTCGCACGCATCACAATTGTTTCCAGCTCGTGTGTCTCAGTCAATGTGCGTCTACATGTGTGTCTACATGTATGTCCTGAGTGACATTGGAGAGCCGCAGACACACACACGTGCGTTTTGTCTTTCTTAATCTCAGTCTCTATAAGTCTCGCTGGTTTCTTGCCTTAAGTGACAGCTAATGCGCTGGCGCTGCTTTTCTGTGACTTGCCCATTACCAGACTGACTGACAGGCCAACCGACAGCGGGCCAAACAGCATCGACTGGAGGGCGATACACGCTAATCAAAGCTAACAAGAAGCTTTCCTTTGCCCTGACGTGCACATACAACAGAGTGGTTGTTCCGGTGGCTGACCAGCCTCCTCTATAACACCTTCACACTGCTTTTTCTGGGCTTGTTAATGTGGGAACAACATTACTGATCAGCAAAAACACCTTAATTCAGCATTTGCCTGCAACCTTAAGGTTACAAGCTCTCCACCTTAGCCATGGTGTTATCTGGCCATGCTGCTAATCAGACTAACTCACTATGTTTGCAGTCAATGAGGTGAAAAAGGAATCCACTAATTGGTGCAGACTTAAAGAGTGTTAAGACATACAAAGTCAGTTAGACAACATAAGTGGACACTAACAGATCCAAATTGAGGCAGAGATGCGTCTACGTGACTTGAAAATGTTTCAATCTTGGTAAAAAATGTGTGCAATGTAATAGGGGTGGGAATCACCAAAGGCCCCACGATACGATATTATCATGATACATAGGTCACGATACAATATTATTGCAATTTTAAACGTGTTGGGATATGTTGAGCATTGCCATAAAATATATTGCAGTATATATTGTGCGTTATTGCCTATTTTCACTGGCAAATTGTGTGCCCAAAGGAAAACTTTGTCGACATCAACAGTTTTATTCAAATAAAATAAAGTAGTTATCCTGCTCTTCTCACTTTAGTCGTTATTATTGCAGCGAAATGTATCTAGTAAACTGAAAAAAAACAACTGTTACAAATGTTTACTTTGTATTTTTAATATAAATAAATTATGTAGTAAAAAAGAAAAAACAATACTTGTGTCTGTGTGATGATACAATATTGCCAAACAAAAAATATCGCGATACTATGCTGTATGGATTTTTTCCCCCACCACCTAAAATGACAAAGCTGTATGGCTCTATAGGGCTGAACGATTTTGCAATTGTGCTATGAAATATATATTCAAATGATTATGGTGTGTTGCTGTGGTGATCTGTAACAAACAAGGATGTTTTCTTAATTCTGAATTTAATGTGTAGGCCAGGACATGTTTGCAGTGTGACAATATTTAATTTAAAATGGTATTTTGACACACATTGCACCTCTAACGAATATTGTGTCACCTGCAAATTTAAAACTGTAGTAGGCCATGTTATTATTACGATAAAATTCTGATTAACTGTTCACCCCTAGGCTCCATAATTAACATGCTAAAGGATAAATGATGCAAGTAACACAGCAAGGTGGAGTTTCTGCTAAGTTCTGAGATAGGTCAGAGTCTCAAATGTCTCACAAACACAGGCACAGCTACCATCTGTACAGTTGGTGATGTTGCAAATAAACCTGGACTACAAACTGCATTTGTTACATCAGCAGAAATTAGCTTTGCATTCAATCTGACCCCACCTTAAAGATACACTATGTAGGCTTTTCCGATAAAATAGAGTAGACTGTGTAAGTGTATTTATCGACAGAGACTCTACCTTCTGTCTATATTGTCTTATTTTCCTCATATTTTGTTGTGTTCGGGACGTTTGGCACGTCGTGACGCTGACCGTAAGCAGCATGCATCCAAGAGGAAGCTATGAAAATTGCGGGCGTGGTGAAAAAATGCAAATATAGCAATGCAAAATGGCGAGCGGACAAAGCTGGGGGCTTTCAACTTTTGCTGGCGATACTGTTTACACACAGTAACCGACAATTCCTGCATCGTATATGTTTAAAGACAGAGTGAAATAGAAAATACCATCTCAAAGTTATAATCCTGTCTGTGCATTTATCGTCCACTTGTCTCTCATTATATGCTAAATATAAGACTCAAATATAAGACAATCATTTTTTTATATACATATAAAAAACTAAATAAATCCCTCTTGTATTCTACATTGTCACATTACAGAAGCTAAAGACGCTCCAACTGCTACTTCACTGTGACTTTAACCTCATTTAGGCCTCTCTGAAAGACACGAGAGGACAGTTTGAGACTAAAGTGTGTTCTGGACTTTATGGACAGTACGTTGCCATGGTGACAATGAAGCTTGTAAGTGAAAAACTACATAATTATCGGTCACAAGGTTGAGTGAGACAAGGAAACACCTCTGAGGATTCAGCTGTGTATCCAGCACAGCTGCATGAAGCTTTTAGACGGTAGCACACACCAACACATCGGCACACTGACACACGCGCATAAACGTTCCGATCCAAAATCTCACTTGAGCTCTCATCCAAACACACTTCCATAAAACTAACACATCTGTTCCTCGCCGTGAAAGAACAGAGGCCTCGAGGCGAGATGCCACGATCTGTCTGCCAGAGGAGCATCTGATTCTGTGTGTGTGTTGTTTTTCACTGAAGCCATCTCTACCTTGGCGGGCTAATTCAATTCATTACAGCTAATTGCGTCAGTGTAAAACACTGGAAGTTTCCACTGTGTGGGGCGCTACGTCTTCTCACACGGTCGAGCCATCTGTTTGGTTTCCTAAAAGCTTTCGTCTTCAGGAGACAGAGGGAAGATGGCAGGTAGCTTAATGCTTTTTTTATGTGCTTGTGTTAAACAACCAGACAGCAGAAATACTCTTATTGCTGTGTTGCTCCAAGCCCAGAAGGGAAAGTATCAACTACCAAAACAAATGAAACAGTCTGTTGGATGTAATGTGGCCAAAAACATCGACTTATCGATACATGTCAGTTCCAAATATTTCAGACACATTCATCATTTCTGCAGTATCAATACACCGGTACCATCTTTTAATACAAATTTTAAATTGTTTGTCATGAAAATGGCATTGACTATCCATATTTTTCAAGCTCTTGTATCAAAGTTAGAAATTCCAGTACCATGACAACACTAGCTGGATATAAATCTGCTCGCTGGCTTGTTTTGTGTCGCTGCAGAAAATTTCATCTTGAAGAAAAGACAGCAGGGTGACAGCTTGTCTGAGTGAAGGATAGTTTGTCACCAGCCGGCCACATAGCTGCCTAACTGCCACAAATTCAGAGTACGGTCATCTCACACAAATGAGCGTTCAGCCATCCTGTGCTCAAAGATTTATAGAGGTCTTCTGATAGGCGCCCTCGCCGAGGATTCACTTAAGTAATCGATAGAGTTATGAATATCTCTTGGCGCGGCGCAACAGTAATAAAATTATTCCACTTTCCTCTGGCCTGGAGAGCAGACTGTGGGCACCACAGGTCCTCATATAGATCGCTTTCTGTTTTCAATACAAGGTCACACTCCAGGCAGACTAACAAGCGCACACACACACACACACACACACACACACACACACACACACACACAATAAATAGGAAAACACATTACTGCCCACACATTAACAGACATCCACAGCAGGGAGTAGCATCCCTCTGTGGCCAGTAACACAGTGCACACCAAAGAAGAAGC
The DNA here is from genome assembly GCF_006386435.1 of Epinephelus moara. Taxonomy (NCBI): domain Eukaryota; kingdom Metazoa; phylum Chordata; class Actinopteri; order Perciformes; family Serranidae; genus Epinephelus; species Epinephelus moara. The sequence goes on along the minus strand of NC_065514.1, from coordinate 17,176,586 downwards.
TCTCAAAGAAGCAGCATTTCCAATGAGGGAGAATGGATGGATTACTGAACGGGCCTGTTTGGCACATGTCCAGGGGCCCAAAGCGTCTAGGCACTCCCCTGGCCTTCACCTGCAAAATGTGACCAGGAAGAGACAAAAAAAGACAACAAAGAGATGCTAAAGAAATGCAGAGAGACACAAACAACCAAAAAGAGACATAAAATGTCTACAAGAGACACAAAACAACCAAAAAGACACAAAATTACCTCAAGGAGAGACAAAGCAACTAAAAGGAGACACGAATAATCTACAAAAGGGGCAAAACTACCACATACACACACAAAATGAGTGAAAAGAACGAAAAACAACGAAAAAGGACAGAAAATTACCTCAAAGAGACACAAAGTAACTACAAAAGGGGCAAATGTGCCAAATAGAGACACAAAATGACTGACAAAAGACACAAAACAACCAAAAAAAGACACAAAATTAGCTTTAAAACATACAAAATTACTTAGAAAAAGACATAAAAGTACTTCAAAGAGACACAAAAGCACTATAAAAAGGGCAAAACTATCAAAGAGACACAAATTTACCATTAAAGAGATAAAAATTACTTCAAAGAGACACAAAGCTACTACAGGGAGACACAAAATAAACACAAAAGGGACAAAAGTACGTAAAAGAGACAGAAAATGACTGACGAAAGACACGAAACAACCAAAGACACAAAATTATCAAAGAGACACAAAATTACTGACGAAAGACACGAAACAACCAAAGACACAAAATTACACAAAGAGACACAAAATGACTGCAAAGAGACACAAACCAAACAAAAAAGACACAAAATTACCTTTAAAAAATATAAAATCACTTCAAAGAGACACAAAACGACTACAAGGAGCGACAAAATAACTGCAAAAAGGGGCAAAACTACCAAAAAGAGACAGTAAATGACGGACAAAAGACACAAAACAACCAAAGAAGACACAAAATTACCTCAAAGAGACACAAAATACCCACAAAGGGGGCAAAACTATCAAAAAGAGACACAAAATGACTGACAAAAGACACAAAACACGGAAAAAAGACACATACACACATACAATTATCTCAAAGAGACAAAAAAGACAACAAAAAGTGGTATAACAACCAAAGAGAAACACAAATTACCTTTAAAAAAACTCCTCAAAATTACCGCAGGGACCCGAAACAACTACAAAGAGACACAAAACAACTACGAAGAGACATCAAATAACTACAAAAGGGGCAAAACAACCAAAAAAGGATCCAAGATGTCGTCAAAGAAACACAAAACAACTACAAAGAGACACAAAATAACTACAACAAAAAGTCTGTCTATGTTTCCAGTCCTACGTAGGAGAGGTGGTGGGGCCTTTTACATGGCTGTGCCCAGGGGCCAACTGTCTCTTAATCCGCCCCTGCCAGGGAATGCACCTAAAGAGCAGCACCTTCTTTGTGTTTCAGTCAAGATCCCATGACAAGGCCTCCAGCAGGAGGAAGTGTGTGTCTTGAGTAAATAGCGCTGTGTGTGGTTATCTTTGTGTCTTTTATCTTTGTGTGTGTGTGTGTGTGCCAAAGCATCTCTGGTGACACCGGGATTCCTCGAGACACCTTGTCCTCTGGCTACTGTCCAATCCACTGCAGAGAGGAGGCGGGGTCAACACCACGTCAATCACTTGTCACAGCACTGCGGCTGCTTTTCATCCCTCTGAGAACATTTAGACAGCGACTGTGGGGCTTCTGTGGACGTCCAATCAGACATTTATACACTTTTTCCAAGATGTTTAATTAGAATTAGAAATAAAGCTCTCACTTTGGGTATCTAATAAGAAAATAATAAGGATTTTCAGCTTGGTATGTGAAGTCACACATTGTCCCAAACCCTCCATTTCCTAGCTCACAGTCAATTAGATATTTGCACTCTGTTTCACATGATGCTTGACTAACCTAAATTTGCTCTGACAGATGGAGCCACATCACTGAGCATATAGCCAAGCCTACTGTAGTGTTGTTTACTCTGCTGTGTGTATCTGCTCATCATCTGCTTGTAAGTGACTGTTTAGCGACGCTGAGTTGTAAGCTACGAGAGTATTTACAGATATAAGTCAAAGTCAAACAGGCCTCGCCGAGCTAGATCCAACGTCAAACCTCGGTAGGCTTTTCAGCGACAGCGGTCGAGGTCACACAAAGCGCTTTGCAGCGGGAGAGTCATCGTGTTGTGCAATATTTCCTGGGTTGTAGGTATTATTAGTGATTATGTGAGTCATGGTAGCTGCAGCAGGACTTTTATTTTAAGCCTGTTTTCTGCAGTGTTCAGAGCCAAAGCTCAGCTGCTACAGTTCGCCTTGATCTTCACTTGTAAATGCCAAGTTGTTCAGACAGCACTGGAAGAACAGGATCCCGTGTTTGCATGGTAAACATACCATTTTATAACCTGTGAACATAAATTGTGGAGGTAGGAATTTGACAGAATAACATCCCGTTGACTATACTGGTTTCGTTTGATGTCTTGTTGATCCCAGTTACTTCCCCAGTGTGGTTTTAGAGTAATGGATACTTTGGTTTGCTTTGGACCTTAAAGGGGACCTATTGTGCTTTTCCTTATTTTCTTATAATGTTACAGTGTCAAAGTCCCCCAGACTGTTCTGAATTCTCTGTTTCCTGTTTTTTTTTCTACTTTTGAGACAAGCTGACGTCAGCCTGTGACAAATTTCTTTACATAGTCATCTGCTCCGGGCACACTACTGCAGGTGTTTATGTAATGTAGCCTACACTGCTACATGTAGCTACATGCTAACGTCAGGGAAACCTGTAATCTTGGTTGCCAGTGTTTGTAATTTCTTCCCGATTTCGGATCATATTCCTGCTGAACATTTCGGGTTGGGAAGATGTTGGTTTGGAATCTTTTACTGGTGATTTTTCACGATATTCTCCGACACTGGTCACAGTGATGATGCACAGACGCTGAGACACAGAGGCCTCAGAAATGAAGACAAATCAGAGCAGACTGAACTTTTTTTGGGTGGGGGCTTGATGAGACAGCTGCTAAAACAGAGCGTCTTGCAGGCGCATGTCATTGGTCCGACAGCCCATTGGTCCGACATCCCATTAGTCCGACGTCCCGTTGTTCCGATATGTGATTATACTAGGCTATACTGTATTTGTGTACCAGAGGATCAGCAAACGCAACAAAAGTAGGCTACTGGTCGAGATACAAGTCTCATAGAGAGGAGAGAATGAATTAACTCTGGGGTCCGGGTTGTGTGGGGAGCTTTCCGCGGTGCTGAACGGCTCCCGGCGGGCATATTTCTACCTTGATGGTGCGCTGCGACCGGCACTGGGTCAGCTGGGAAAGGCTTGAGGCGAAGCAGGCTCACGACTTATGTGTTTGCCACTTTCTTTTTCATTTTAACCCACACCATGATCTTTTCCTGACCCTAACCAAGTGGTTTTTGTGCCTAAACCTAACCAGACCTTAACCACAGGGCATCATGATGATTTCGGAACAACGGGACTTCGGAACAATGGGTTTAATATGGTCGGAACAATGGGTTGTCGGAATAATGGGCTGTCGGACCAATGGGCAGACCCCGTCTTGCACAGAGAGCTCAGTCTCACTCCGAAATCCTCGAAATCCAGCGCTTCAGCAGTGACTAGCAGCGTCAGAAACAAAAGAAAAATGGCGTCCTTTAATGTCGGCATGATATGCGCCCGGTTGCCATTATAGTTTAAAGGCGCCCTCTGGCATGAGGGGTAAATGCAGCGAGACAAAGACGAAAAATAAGTTGGCAAAAGTCCGAGTGGGGCGTGCAGGAGTGGTGGATGGGTCCAACAAACACCAACTTTCACCCACGAGAGCGGTGTTTGCGTCCTGTAACATTATAAAGCCAAACCCTGTTCTTTTTTCCTAAACCTTACCACATGCTTTTGTTGCTTAAACCCAACCATGTGAGTTTGTTCTTGAAAGAAATAAAAAACGTCAATTCCCGGTGTTGTACCGACAGAGAGACTGTATGTAAATGTTAAATTTCCTGTGGAAACTGAAGTGCATGTTGAAAGAAGACGCAGTGTCCTAGAGTGTCAACAACCAACACAAACAAGGTACCTTGCACATTGTATGTGGACGTGGAAAGTCCATGACCAAGCACATCAATATGTGACGAGGTCGGAGTAAGAATTTATTTTCGACAGACAGTATGAAGAAATAAAGTGTCAGAATAAGCACAATAGGTCCTCTTTAGGTCTTTGTCAAAGCTCAGGTGTCAGATGTTGGAGGTTCTTACCCAAACTAAGAGGTGGACAGCCACAGTGTATAAATTGGTGGGAAAAAACTGCTCTCTAATGTTAAGTAATTAGAAACACATACTTAATTTGAGTGCAGTATAATGGAACAATGTATGGTCATTAGATCTGAGAGTGGATGTTTCCTTGCCCATGACTCAGTGTAAAAGTTATTAAAAGTGACTCAGTGTGAAATTTGGACTACTCTGGGACAAATATGTGTGAGAATATGCAAGTAGAGATTCAACACTATTTGTTTTTGACATGTTTGAGCTGCAACAATTAGTCGATCAATAGAAAATTACTGACAAATATTTTGATAATCGACTGTTTGAGTCGTTTTAAAGCAAAAAAATGACAAATGTCAGCTTCTCAAATGTGAGAATTTGCTTTTCTCTGTTGTATGTCACAATATATTCAAATCTTTAGCTTCAAGACTCTTTGTTAGAGGAAAAAAAAGCAAACAGATCAGTGCATGTTGCCCTGCAGTGTAGCTCAGAGAGTCAGCATTCTTCATTATACTGCAGATATTGGTTTACCCATCAGGTTAGGATGTGTTAAAGTGTGATAATCATGTGCGTGTTCTTTTGTGTGACTGAGGGTGTGTAGACACAGCAGGTTGGCTGCTGGGTGGGGAGTGGGGGAATCTGACACCATGAGTCACCACAGTCAGTTACTAGTTTTGCAACAAGTGGGCTACAGCATCAATAATGGATGACAGAGAAAGGGATTAGGCTGGGAGGCGGAGTGGTGCGTGCATGAGAGTAATCATCAGCAGTCAGTTAGTGGGTATGTATTCATCTCTAAATGTGTATGAGATGGTGAGTTTGTTTCCTAAATATCTGTATTATTGTGTATTCATGTGAGGAGGCAGCGGAGGATCAGCAAAGAGGCTGACTGCGGCAGTTTAAAGTTTAATGTCTAAAACCGTCCTCGGGGTTTGGACAGGAGATGCACACACACAGCAGAAATTCGACAAAGCGAGCTACTGTACGCCCTCCTCACAGATGTGACAGGGAAAATACTTCTTGAGTTGTCACTGCGAGCCAATCGCAACCGCTTCGCCCTGAGCACGCTCTGCCATTTATAGGTCCACAAAGTGGGCCAAATGAGAGGGAGCCGCAGTGACAATGACACAGGAAGATATGGAAACTGGAGCACTCGGAGAGGAGAAAGGAAAACAGAGAGAAAGCAAAAGCAAAGAGCCGACAAGGAATGAGAAAACTGGAAAAAGCAGAGTTAAATAAGACAGTTTTGGCCATGTGGACACCATGTGGACGCTACAGAGGAAGCTCCAAATCCCACAACAAAGCAGCCCATGAGGAATCACTTCATATTCTCTTCCTCCTACATTCACAAGCAGCTCTGGCACTCAAATTGTTCTTTTAACTCAGAGAAATACATTCAAGTCAATGTCAAGTGAACCAAATCAGCTGGTTGGGTTTTTTTAATTTGACATTTTACACACCAGAGTGTCAAAGGTTTTTTCCCCGGAGTGTTTCATGTGCTTATATTTCAGTCAAATTGCCCATTTGGCTTGTAGCCACCTCAGTCAAAGTATCAGCCCAGAGCAAACATCACACGCCTTCAGTGCAGCCTTGTTATCTTGCAGTTATTTGCACAAGGTTTCTGTACGACTTACACGTTGCATAACTCTTAGAGAAACCATCCAGAGTGGTTGTTAAGCAGTCTTAAGCCTCTGCATCGTTTGAAAGTTATGTAAATTATCTGTAACTTGAAAATACGCTTTTTAAGGGCTCCGCTCGGGGCACACAGGTTGAGCAGGAAAAACCCACAGAGTTCTCGTCTCCATTTTGCTCCTGGGTAGGTACGTAGGAGGAGGATCAGGCCGAGAGCTGCTGGCTCGGATTCTGCCGCCCGTCAGAAGAAAAGGAGGGCTAACAATGGACTGAAACAGAAAGACAGAAACGGACAGCAGCTGAGAAACAGCTTTAAAAAGTCTGACTGACTGTGAAAGGAGTCAGCGTCTCACGTTTAACGAGGGATTTTTGCAGACGAGTGATTTCCATTCAGGTTTCTGTCAAGATTCAGATTCAGATCCAAATCTCAGTGGTTATGATACTCATTTGATATAAATTACGATTGTGTCTGAGCTCAGAGGCCACAAATTAAAACCCTGCAGATAATGGTAGCCGACTGGTGATGCGCCCTGTATTTTTGCAGACGACTGCAGCCTCTCCATGAACTTGAAAATCAGTTGTCAAGGCCAAATTGGGCTTAAAATCAGCCTTTATATTGCGTAGTGTGCTCTGGGCTGAATGGCGCTGAGTGAAAGAGTCAGCCAGAGAGAGGGAGAGAAATGGTCAGGGGGATAGAGAAAGGGATATTAAGTGGCATAAAAGAGATATCACAGAAGGAGGGATGTTACCGAAGGGCATTCAGGGAGGAGATGGAGGAAAGGGAGGGGAGGCAGATCACGACATGAAATCTGATCTTTCCCAGGAGCCTGCAGTTATCCGGCCCCTCTGCAACCAGCGGCTCAACAAACAACACACAATAAAAGGAGCCAGAGTCAGAGGAAGCATAATGGGAATAAAACTTGTCTTCACATCTGGTAAAATGTTGTTGTTTTTTCATTTCTCCATGTTTTTTTTAACATTTAACAAATGTCTGTTCAGACAGAACAGATTCTGCTCTTCCTAAAAATCGACTGTACCACAGCACAGGCAGTTTTCATCCACTCATGTTTCCTCTCTCAATCTGTGCAGACATCTTCCAAACAGCATCTGCAATATCTATCCTGAATCCATATTCATCTATTAGTGCCTTCATGTGAAGTCAGATTTATCATGTTTACAACAAGAGTCCACCTGAATGACCCACACATTGTCACGGCTTTGTAAATGGAAATCTTCGTAACAGTGAGCTGTGACATTATTCATAAATTTATCGCCCCTGTCTTGTTCCTCTTATGACAGTGAGATAAAAATAACCACTAAATGAATGACCATTTTTGTCAGTCACTTAGCTGCAGTGTTTTCATCACTTAAAGGTCCAGTGTAGGGCTGGGCGATAAAACAATCTCAAAATGGGATTGCAATAAAATGTATGTCGATGATGATGATACTTGATATGGATAAACCTAGATAGATCCAAACAGTGTGTCATGCAGCAGAAGTTAAATGACAGTTGTCAATCAATCTGCAATCTGGGGATGAGTTGAGGGGGAATTTAAAGTTACGTGGACATAATGAAAAGAGAACTCGCCTTATCCTCAAAGATGGATGAAGTTGTGAATAAAAAAGGTTACACAGCGTAATTTGGGTGTGTTTTAGCTACTCGAAAGGTGATGAAACACAGATAAAGACAGTCTGCAAAATATCTCGTCGGTTGGTGCCAACCAGGGCCAGAAACACAACAAACCTTTACCATCACCTGAAAAAGTAACATCCCAGCGACTACACTGAGAGCATGGAAATCCGGGCCAAAACTGCAGCAAGTCCATCAACAAGTGTTGCTCAACGGCCTAGCACTTCTGCTGCCATGCGCGTCGCTAACGGGGCTGCACCAAAACAGCATCAATAGTATCCTCTTTTGCCATCGTATCCCCATAGAAGAAGCAATCAAAGTGAACAGAGATATAACAGACACAGTGTAATACTTTCTAGCCAGAGACATGATGTCCATGACCACCGTGATGGGTACGAGCTCCCAGGCAGGAAACATTTTCTGCCCCAGATTTACAACAAGTGCCGTGGGAAGCTGGAAAATCATTAGGTTTCTTCAGGTTTCCTCATCCATGGAGTCCACCATGTTGCACCGCCATGTTTCTACAGAAGCCTAGAACTGACAAACCAAACACTAGCAACACTAGCCTCTCCAAGATGAGCCGAACAGAGTTGGGGAACTACTTCATTCAGTGCTTTACCGGTTTAAATCCCCTGGTCTGTTTGCTTTGTAGAGGAAGTGACCTCTGTGGATAATTCAGCTTCCAGTAAAAACCTCCTGAACAACGAACGCTGAAGGAATCCCTAACCAGAAGTTCACGCTCCAGCTGGTTGCAATCTGCGATCCTCGTGGCTAGATGCCACTAAAACCTATACACTGTTCCTGCAAACCACTTGAATGCAAAACATATTGTATGATTGACTTCTTTCCTGGTCCATGCATACTCCATGAAACACAAAGCTCCAATACAATCACTTTCACTGCACATTGGCTTCATTCTTAGTCTTACAAAGATGTCATTTTTATAACACATCTGTGGTTCTGTGTGCACAACAACGCATCTTGTGTGCGTGGAAGTGTAGAAACGTGATCACTCATCAGCTGAGGAGCGACAAAGACGTGCTGTCCCCTCGACTAAACTATTGGATGAGCTGCAAAATCAGATTCATTTTTTACAGTGTTGTTCTTCTTCCCGAGTCCAGCCGTTTCCACTGGCTCCGCTCCACGAGCACTCACCAGAAACAAGTAGCCAGCTGCAACACTGATCAACCGCCAGACACTTTACTCATTTATTTGATAATGTGTTATTTTTATAGCAGGGCTACCTCACTCTGCAGTCTCCCTCTCGTGCAACTTCTCCCCCCTCTGTGTGTCTCTCTAACTCACTCAACTCACACAGCAGGTTGGCCCCCCGAAACCTAACACACACACACACACAGTAACACACACACCACTGCCTCTAATAGCCCAGCAGCCCGAAACAAGTGCCATTTATTGAGCAAACCCATCCAGCTGCCCAGTGCAAACACAGTCCAATAACAAAGAGCCTGAGGGAAGACACACACACACTTACAGAAAGAGAAAGACAGAGGGAGAGTTGACAGGCCCAAAGGAGGCAGAGGGCCCAGATTGGAGCAGTAAAGGTAGAAGGCTGTAACAAGGTCTTTGTTTTGTTGTGTATGTGAGTGTGTGTGTACAAGCAAGAGCTGGTTCCATTTTGAATCCAGTTACAGTAACTTTAGTTGCTTACAATCATTAACAGCAAAGTGTGTGAAACAAGGATTCGGGTTTGAATTGTCACACCAAGGCATCACACCATCCACCATCCTCTCCACCTCCCGATGACAGTCAAGTCATATACATGTTATCAGAACGTCACTTTAAAAAATCTTGATACGATGCATATGAAATGTATAAAAGTAACATCTGTGGTTTGGAGAAATGTGCAACGCCAACATCTTCCTCTGCCGACTGTGCTGCATCACAGCTTGTCAGCATCCATGCTTGTGTCACAGAGTAACAGACACAGGCAGAGAGTCTGAGAGAGAGTATGTGCGTGCCTGGGTCCCGTCTGGCAGAGGGGAAGAGGACAAGGTGTCTCATCCTGTAGCTCTTCATCATCTGCAGCTACGAAAAGCTAATAAGGTCTGAAGCACTTCCTCCCTCTGCTCCGGCCTTTCAGCTTCGCTATGGAAACAACTACGGGTCTGTCCCTGCAGGAGTGCACTGTTGCTTCTCTTCCAGCAAAGAAAACAGAGATGTGGACCCCACACTCCATATTACAAGCTACCAACCTTTTAATGAGGTGATGTTTTGACCATGAAGCACTTTGTCAGGATTTTGTCCTGCGTTTGTGCTCAGCTGGAGCTGAATGTGACACTACGCAGTATTAAGTATTCAACTATTTGTAGAATTAGATTTCAGTAGTGGCTGCGTAGGACTGTTTCTGACTCTTGTGATGCAAACATTTACAGTAACTCCAGCGCAATGCAAAGTACAAAACTCAAAATTAATTGAAAAGCCATATATTCACTCATATCCAAAGTTCAACATGTTTTTATCAAATGAAATATTCTGCTTCAGTCCATATTTTCTGGCATTTAGCCTTTTAAAAACAACATTTTCACTGAGGTTAGAAAACTGTTTGCTCTCCTACTTGCCGCACACAAAGTGAGGAATGCACCTGTATTGAAACATGAAAGCATGGATCCATCCTGCCTTGTATCAACGGTTCAGGCTGGTGGTGGTGGTGTAATGGTGTGGGGGAGATTTTCTTGGCACACTTTGGGCCCCTTAGTCGCATCATGGATGTGCAGCCGACAAATCTGCAGCAGCTGTGTGATGCTATCATGTCAATATGAGGAATGTTTCCAGCACCTTGTTGAATCTATGCCACCAAGAATCAAGGCAGCTCTGAAGGCAGAAGGGGTCCAACCTGATACTATTGAAGTGTACCTAATAAAGTGGCCAGTGAGTGTAGCTTTTGAATGTAAGAATAATGATTTTCAGCACAGCTCTGATTTACACTGTACCAATAATCATGTGTCTATGGACAGATGCAGGCTGTATGTTATTATGTGCATCAGTGATGCGCCTGATATCAATGCTTTCAAGGATGTTTACAAAGTAACTGCTACATCCTATACGTATAGCTTAACCCCCACTGATCCACAACCTTTACCACTGAGAGTAAGCCGAGGTTAACTCCATTAAAGTCCACTAAACCCATTTTCTGAGGAATCATAAGCTTTTAACTGTCTGTCCACACACACACACACACGTAAGCTACACAGATTGAACATATGTGTATGAGAGCACTGTGGACAGACAGACAGACAGAAGAAAGACATGTAGGCAAACAGAAATAGCCGGAGGAGAAGAGAGAAAACAAAAAGACTGAGAGAATCAGCCGTGCAGACGCAGGGGAATAGACTCGGCACTCCATACTGTTCTGTAACAAGGAGGCCGGCTGCTGACATTTGGCATTGATTGCGTTGTTTTATAGGCATTCGTCAGTTAAACCCCTATTGGACAATTACAGAGAGAGCCTGCTCGCTCCTGCAGGGGGGGTCGTGACTTTGATCTCTCCCTGCTTCTTCCCCCCCCCTTTTTTTCTTGGGAGGAAAACCCGTGGAATCACAGACGGAAAGGTGATGCACCTCTAATTGGCTCCGAGCAAAAGGAAACTAGGAGCAGCTGTTTGAATGGAGCGTAGATGGAGAGGAAGAAGAGGAAATGGAAAAAAGGTAGGATGAGATGGAGAGAAGAGGTGATAATAAAGTGAAGGAGAGGTTTAGGGAAGAAATGAAGTGGAAAATAAGAGAGAGGATGCCTCATTAAATTAAACAAAAGCTCTGTGTGATATATTTTCATTTTCTAAAAGCCAGGAGTATCTACACACCCTCTTCCAGCATGCATCGGCCTGAACACAAACCACCAATCGCACATTTTCTGTGTGTGTGTTAGTCAACTCTGTATAACCTGGCGTGGTGTGTGAGTGCTGATAATCCCATCTGTGATATATGGGGCATCATGCATTAGTGCTGTAATGAACGCAGCGCGGTGTGAGCTGTGTTATATGAGGAGAAATGGTTAATCTGATTGTTAGCCAGTTTCTAATTCCCAGACTAAAGAGTGGAGATTAAAGCTTACATGTTTGCATGACGAGACAGGTTTCTGTTGCCCTTTAATCCCAAGAAGAGTATCACTGGGATTTCAATTGTACATGTGTGTGACAAGTTTGCAATGTGTGCTCCTTGCATATTTTGTATATGCTTGCATCTTTAGGTACCTTTTCTACTTCTGTCTAAAGACGTGTTTTGTTAAAGTTTTCAGACATCTGCAATATGTATTATATTTTAATGCTGGTGTAAAAGAGCACTCCAGTGACTTAGAACCGCACTTTTGGCGTTATGACAAGGACATCAATGCGTTGTGTTGCAGCAATATCTACTGAAATGAGCATGCTAACGAGATAGCCCCGGCTCATCCTGTCTCGTAATTCCCCTTGTATTGAAGAATCAGAGCTGCATTGAGGGGTTGTCAATAGGGTTAAGCGAGTGGACGAATATACAGGCTATCAGCGGTTGGCTGAGGACATCACCGGCTGTTTTTTGGGGCCATTTTTGTCATTTTTTATGTTGCTGAGTTAATGGTCCGCCTCAGAGGAATGAGTGAGAGCAGCTGCTCAGTGGGCAGCGAGTGACAGAGGGGTAAAACAGTGTGTAGATCCAGGATAATTCAGGGTTTACTGTGATCAAACCAGAGGCGGTGATTGTTTCAGTTGAGTTTAAATGTGTTTTACAGTGATTTAACTGGGGTATTAAGCTAATCTTATTTGACTAATAGAGATAAACTTAAGTTCAGGAGGTGTTTAGTTGTATTTTTCTGTTTACTAAGGAAAACAGGTGTCAGAATATTTCCTTTTTTTGACATTTTGTCACTTATTTCTGTTTAATTGTCAGACTAAAAAGCTAATACAGCTCGTAATCATTGGCTTGGAAATATAAACAGTGCAGGCAGTGTGGCTGGACTATGGTCCATGGGACGGGCAGGGGGGCGTAGAGAGACCAGACCCTCCAACAGCGTGTTGGCTCTTTTAACTCAGACTGCCACCTCAGATATATGAGTTCAAAGAAGAACTCATGTTAAATTAAAAAAGTGGGTCCAACTACTGTGTATGACGTCGTATAGGCAAATCCATCCCCATCATGGTCTCTTTTTTTGTGAAACAGTAGGTAGCAATTTATTCTACAATAAAATTATATGTTTACTTGAAACTATAAAATCACAAATAAACTAAAATATAAATAAAAAGTTTTAAGTTTTGTTGTGTTTGTTTTGCTTTGTTGTTGTTTTTATGTTATAAAATCTTCAAAAAATGCAAATGAGAAAATAAAAAAATAAAAATGATCAAATAAAAATAAAATACAAATGAAAATTAAATAAATAAAACAAAAAAATAAAAATAAAATTCATAAAATATACTGAATTGAATGAATACTTTCTTATTTTATTTGTTATTTTTGTCATATACAGATTTGCGCTGATGATTGCTGAGTAATATGTATGTTGATGTTGCCTAATTTTAAGCTGTAGCTAGTTTAGATGTAAAATCTTGCACTGGGGCCCATCATAACTATAATACACCACTGGCTGCCTCCCATTACTTTGGAGCATGTGGACACACATTACATATTGCACCTTTAATGCAGTCACAGTTTGTAACACAGGCTTTCTGTTAGATTTCTACAGTCTCTAAGCTCAAGCTGAGACACTAAAGTGACGTGGTTTAAGTAATTTTCTCAGATCTGACAGAGCTCCTCCAGAGCCACTGACATTATACAACTGTTTTGACAGTTTCCCTGTGAACAGCAAATTGACTTTGACATGTAAAATAGGTGGAGTGCTCCTTTAAGGCCTCTTCTCATGCACTGGTAAATCTGGACAAATTCTCTCTGAGGGCCTTTCGGGTCATTCTGATATTAATCTTCATGGACGCCACGTTGCCTTGTGGTCTTAACCAGAGACCATAAACTAAGTCTTTCTTTCCATCCCACTCCCCCCAACATTAACCCGGTCCCTTAGAGAGCTGCTGTGATTAACGGCCCATGCAGCTCAGATAGGATACGAGGAGAAACCCAGAACACACACACACACACACACACACACCAGCGAGCACTCACACTACAAGGCCTGTGGTGAGTGGTTAGCGCTAACTAGCACAGTTGTCCTGCGCTGTGGCCGATCCAGATGACAAGCTCAGCGACTGCGACACCGTGGGCCATGTTACACAGAGCCAAGATGGCCGATGTTCAAAAGAGTAAGCAGCTTCACATGGGGAGAAAAGAGTCACCAGAATTTATGGGAGGGGATTTTCCAAGTTTTTTTTTTTTTAACAAGAGCAGTCGGTCACCAGAGGAAAGATTGTGGCTGGATGCTTGGCATGGGAAGTACACAAGCACACACAGAAAATGAGAAGAAATAAACAGAAGCAGGGAAGAGTAATTACCCTATGGAGGCCTGTGAGTTTGTGTTTATGTGTGTGTGTGTATTTGCATGTCTGCAGAGACTAGTTACGAGCATCCAATCTGCTTCCCTGCACCCGAAGGTTAATATGAATGTCCGAAAATCCCCCCCGGCCCTCAAATTAATGGACAGTGGACGCACAAACACCCCCATCCTTAAAGCTGTTTTCCCACGTGCATCAAACATACACGGATCAGATACAGGCTTGCATCTGAACCTGGCCGCTCCAGACCCACAAACCAAGCCAGGCAGTTTGACTCTCACTGGGTAGCTGCTGGAGCGGCTCCACCCTCCTGCCCACTGCCAACCCAGTAATGCCACAGAAGCCTCAGTGCCAGGCTGGACTTCTACGGGATGCAGCACAACCAGACACGATTGCTTTCTACATATTTGTACATATAGCTGGATCATTTCAAGTTGTATTTCATATTGGGTTTTTTTTTAGTATACTGAAAGGCTATGTTGCCAGGAGCATGATGCTACGTCATATCAACCATGCAACAAACACGGCACGCTGCAGGCAATAACACAGACGAGCCAAAAACTGAAATCTTGAATGAGTTTACAGGATTCTCAGAAAGTTTTCTTCCTCCATAACTGATCCCAGCAAAGGAAACAAAGGGTCTGTTTTGTGGCAGCGTAATTGGTCCGAGCAGGTTGCACCAGCCCAATGAAAGGCTGAGCAGAGCACCCAGCTGGCAGGAAAGGCAGATCCGCTTTCCCTCCTCCCTCCACATCCATCTCTCCTTCTTATCCTCCCATGCCTCTCTCCTCTCCTCCTCTCTCCACCACTCAGGGCCCGACTGCGAGCCTGCAGCTCCTGTGTGCTGGGGACGGCTGAGGTAACCGAGGCTTTCTCTGCCAAGCTCGCTCAAGAGCACAGACTGAACAAGCCTTTTTAAGAGTTAGAGTCGCTCCCTCCTCCCCTCCCCTCCCTCAGTGTGAAAAGGGGGTCACTGTGCCACGCCGGACTACTGTAAAGCATGTGAGCTTGGCCGGAGGTACCACTGACAAAATCTCTCTCTGTGTCTCGTGAGCCGTCTCTTCCCATCATTCCTTTTCTCTCTGCCCGGCCCCCATCCCCCGCACACACATGGAAGAACATGCTGAATCACATGGTGCGGCTGCACATATGCACACGCTAAGGCTCAGAGAGGAAGAGGATCCTCTTCACTGATCATCCGCTTGTTGCCGAGAAAAACACATGACAACTCTGACATCCAAGCAAGTAAGCGAGGGTATGTTTCATATTGTGATGTTAAAGGTTAAAGGTCTTATACAATTTTTATCAAATTCAACAAACAAAGTGGCACAGAGTGAGACACACAATGCTAACCCAGCCACTCAGCAACAGGGAGCATTCGTGCTCGTGAACAGGACAGGGGAAAGGCCTGGTGTCTGAAGAGAGGAGCAATGGGAGCGAGAGGGATGTTCTGACAATATTTCTCCACAATCCAATCGCTGACTCCACCTTTCAGTAACAAATATAATTAGCAAAATACCCAGAAACACACACAGAGCAACACTGATGACATCACTACATTTGATGTGCAAATGTCCCTCAAGGGCACCAAGCCCTCTTCTTTTCTCAGCGACTGTTTTTTGTCCTTTCCACATGCTATGCGTACAATGCCACCCACACTCCCAGTAAGGTTTCGTTTGATGCCTTGCAGGTGTAAAGACATACAGATTAATACAGGGGTGAGTATGGTTGAAAAGTCATTTTAGACTCCTTCAGTCACATGTTGTTGCTACAATATTTCACTGTGACGCAGGACTGGGTTCCACCAGCTATTCATGAATCCAATACAAAGGTCATGCAAAATAAACTAGTGATTTATTAAGACCATGTTTACATGAAAACGATTTGCTGAAGGCGGAATCATTTCTTGTTTTCATTTTGAAAAAAGTTAAGCGTTCAAATGACCAAAAACGCTGTAGTATACATGCCAGGCCAGTAGTTGGCGGTGTGACTTTGTAATGAAACAACACACGCCTGCACACATTTGCTTCCTTCTACAGAGCGGCGATGTATAAACAAACAAAATGGCAACCGCACGAAAGTTTGTCTGGACAGACGACGAGGTGGAGTTGCTACAGTAAAGATACACCTTGCTGGAGAAGCATTGATAAATTCAATAAGGTAAGCAGCACAATCAGAGCTCGGGAGTCCGCCATTGTTGTTGTGATGGTCCACTTTCTTGCGCATGCCTAGTGACTGGAACCATAATGCACATGTATGAAAAGTTTCCATTTTCAGGAGAACTGCATATTGCAAATTTACATGACAACTGAGATGGTGCTGTTTCCAAAATATTGCACTGTGGAACCCAATTTCAAAACGTTGCATTTTCAGGCACCCAAAACGCCGCTGTTGTGTAAACGATCAGCCAAAACGCAACTAAGGTTTACCGTTTTCGGTTGAAATCGTTGTCGTATAAACTAAAATGTGTTTCAGGGTAAGTAGTATTCATGTAGTTCAAAATGAGAGGGAAATATCACATGCTAATATCATCGCTATTATGCTAACCTAGCAGATTTTAGTCTGTTCGGTCATTTAGCAAAACATTGTCAGCAAAACTTTTTGAGGTATGTTGTGTTATATTAACGAAAGGTAGGCCTAATAAAATCTTCAGAGTTTCTATTAAACTGCATTTTATCATGCGTCAGATGAGATGTGTCGGCAGTATTACATATTGTTACCGGCTCACTCTGTTCTCCTTTAAGGGCGGTGGCCTTGTGGGTAACCTGTGAGGGTAAGGACAGCAGGCAGCAAAGAGTGATGGTTGTAGTAGAATTAAGTGTCTAGATAAGCTTAAGGCTACAGTTCAACCTCATGAGAAGGACATGTTTATTGTTCTGTGGTGAGGACTGCAATAAAGCCACCAAATGGCTCACCATTCCTTCCTTCTGCAGAGCGGTCCGGACTGCGAGAAGCTAGTTACAAGCTAATAAGGAGCCAAGCTATCATTGATGTTAATAAGCCAGCGTGTTCCCAACTACGGTTCGGAGCTGGTAAGCTCTCACTGAGAGAGGCAACAATCTTCATTCTTCACTCTGGGCAGGTCATGTGTTAGCGAGCTAACAGCTCAATTTGCCTCATGTCTTTTGCGCTACAATTTCACATCAATTACAAATTTAAATGTCCATAAAAATGCTTCACAGTGGTTCACTTTTCCCCTCACATGGCGGCCTCTCTCCTCCCTGGCCCCCAAATTACAACTGAAATTACTTTTTTCCATCAGCTCTTGTGGTATCTCCAATCCAGATAGTTTGGGGTGTCATAAAATGAAGTGATAAATAACCCCGAGAGCAGAGAGGTTACAGAAAGAGAGCAAGAGGTTGTTCCTGCCTAAAAATATAGCTGACAGGACCAAGCTGAGGGAGGTGGAGGCAGTGGACAATACAACCATTGAAGCTTTCTCAGGTCTGTTCTGCTTTGGCATCCCCGCCCCTCAGAGACACAAACCCACAGGTATTCTCTGGCTAAGAGGCAGATTTCCCTTTAAATGAATCAATGGAAAGAGCGTATGGAGGAACATGCCATTTTTGGTTTCCACCCATTTCATTACAGAGAGCAGTGAAAGCTCCCTTTCTTCAATGGGCTGACCTCACTAGAACTTTCCGCGGGTTACTCGTGTGGGGTTTGGTTTTGATCTCAATTCACCTTTCCACAAATCTGATACTTCTTCCACCTTTGAGGGAAACTTTCCAAATCCATATTCTTTATTAAATAAGAATTTTCTTCACTTTCACAGAGGAAGAGATGACGAATTGAGTCATGGCGACGTTAAAGAGATTTGTCAGTCGTCTAACTCGGCATGAATGCTTGACGTAACACTGCGGCGCTCATGTTTGTTCAGTTCAGTTCAAAAATGAGAAGTTGGCAGCTGAAGGTTGTGCCTCCGAACATGTTTTAGCTTTACCTTGCCAAGCGTCTCTGCTTTCCCACCGAACGACACTCGAGGGAGATATCTCTATTTTAATCTTTCGCTCAGTTTGTCTGTCGTAGTCACAAAGACAAACTCGGCTCAGCATGTCAACTTTTCATCCTGAAACCCTCCCCAACATTAAATAAACAAAACACACCATGAGGCAATTACGACTGTTGTTGGCATGCAGAGAAGAGAGGAGAAGTAATCACTATAGATCAGAACGACTCCTCCAGACTCGGGTCAACCGCCGGCACGAAACATCCTACTGTACCTGAACACATACGTGCACACCTATTGCTGAAGGCAGCCTCAAGGTATAAGAGTAAACATCAAGTGTGTGTGTGTCTTTGTGTGTGAGCCAGAGTCTGTGCGTTTCTGTTACGCAACGGGAGAGTTCTTCCCATCTGTGCCTCTCTGCAGCCCCCGCATCCCTGACCAATGAAGCGAGAAACGACAGCTCTGCCTTGCACTCTGCCTCCCTCAGTCTCCCTCAAAACACCGTCCCACTCTTCATTATTATCATCAGCCGCCCACCAAAAACACATTCGTCTTCCCTTACTATCCTCTCCACGCTCCGCTCCGCTCCCGTCGGCTGAAACTACACACCGCCGGGGCCCCCGAAATGATGCAATATTCATCGTTATCACCACCTTCTCTGGCAACATCACGCCCGTCTGCCCTCGGCTTAAACCCCGACTAGAAAACAAAACCACTCCGCAGGGTGTCTAACCAACATTTTTACTTCTTATGCTCAAAGTCCAGATTATCCCACTAAATGCATCGCTGTCTGTAACCCCCCCGCCCCCTCCTCCAACCAGTCCTCCATCTCCATCCCTGCTCTTCCGGCTCGCCTCACTCCCCACAGGGCTCACTGTTGTGGAAAAGATATTAAAACAAAGAGAGCAGACAGTGCAGCGATAATCCTAAACATAGCAGCTGGGGAATTAGCTGGCCATTTGCTGGGGACTCGCTATCTGCTAACTGTGCACAATCTTAATTGCTGTTAGAGCTACAAATGTTAGCATAATTGTCGATGGTGTTTGCCTGTTAGTTGTCATCAGGGAGGGAATAGTAATTAAACAGAGATGTCTTTCACTTTCACTGCAAATATGCATGAGGTGGTTTTCCGGACTGGATGGGACCCTGCAGTTTGATGGTCGCATCCGGTCTGGAAAAACATTTTAGATGATTCCACCAGGGCCACTGTGTCAGTGGTTCTATTCAAATAAATGAATTATAGATGCACAGAGACCTGCTCGCTGTTCAGGATATTTAGGCGATGAGCGGCATCAGGTTTCAGACAGTAATGCTACCCAGAATGATGACAGTAATGTCTTTGGCCCTGTATCACATATAACAACAGCATAACATTAATCATATTAGGCCTTCACATCATTTAAATTAGCTTTCAGCTTACACTCTTTCTTTACCTTAGAAATGGCTGAAATGGCTAGCTAAAGTATTTATACATCAAAAAGATGCTGAAAACTCTGCAGCTCGACTATCAACCAGAACCAAGAAGAGAGCTCCTCTCTACTGGCTTCCTGTAACATTCAGAATTGATTTCAAGGTCCTTCTCCTTATATACAAAGCCCTAAATGGTCTCAGACCAAGCTACATTGCCAAATCCCTTGTTGAGTATTTGCCCTATATAGCCGAACTATCCGCGGAGGTCTCTTCCTCTCCAAAACAAACAGAATGGGTGATTTAAACCAGTAAAAACACTACATAAAGCAGTTTCACATCAGAAAAATCGATGTGTTTCAGACGGTGCTCATTGCGGAGGGACTTTTAACTATGGTGGATGATACGAAAACACAAATGACCCTACGTAGAGACAGTGTTTGGTTCGTCTGTTGTGGGCAACTGTGGAAACTAGGGCTGCAACTAACGATTATTTTCATTGTCGATTAATCTGTCGATTATTTCTTCGATTAGTCGACTAATCATTTTATCAAAAAATGTGTTAAAATGTTGAAAAATGTCGGTCTGTTTCTCCCAAACCTCAAAATTATGTCATCTAATGTCTTGTTTCGTACTCAAACCAAAGGGTTTTAGTTCACCGTTATGGGAGAGTGTGTAAAGCTGCCAATATTTCAACATAAGAAGCTGCAATAAGAGTATTTTGGGGTACTTTTATAGTACTTTTCTATGAAAAATGACTCAAACCGATTAGTCGATTACTAAAATAGTTACCGATTATTTTAATAGTCGATTAGTCATCGATTAGTCGATGCAGCCCTAGTGGAAACATGGCGGTGCAGCATGGCGATCCCCGTAGACTAGGACCCACTCCTGATGTAGATATAGACAGCTCATTCTGAGGTAACAAAAACATGGCGTTTCTTATTTTCAGGTGATTATAAACTAAAGTAGTGGTTCCCAACTGGTCCAGCCACAGGGTCCAGATTTCTCTTTAGTCATTAGTTCAAGGTCCATACAGTTTACGACTAGTTTGCGGTCTGTCAAGTCGCTGTCAGCTACTCACCTACTCTACAGCAAGAAACGGCACCTAAAAATAAAAGTTATGTGCTGGAAATTCAGTGTTTTTAAAAATATAGTGTGTTTTTTGTCTTTGTCTTTTGCACTTGTGGTCCAATCAGAATGGACATGTGACCCCTAAATCCTACATACTGGACCTTTAACTAGCTATGACTAACGTGATACAGGCCTGAAACTGAGACTTTTTACACGTAGCACTGCTGCAATTCTTTTAAAATGTCATATTTTATTTGTTTTTATGATTTATGATTTATAGTTTTGCTGATATTAAGTTATAATGCCTTCTAAGTATGTTTTTTCCATCTTATTTTTTAAGTTTAATTGTATTTAAATGTCCTTTTATATTGAATTGCCTTGTTGGCCTGTTTAAGGTTCATTCTGTCTGTTAAAATGGGAAGCACATGGTGCATGTAATTCCCTTATCGTAAAGCACTTTGTGTTGCATTCCTTGTATGAAAGGTGCTTTATAAATAAAGTTTATTACTATTATTATCATTATCTTTCAGTGCTCTAATTCTCCCCCTGCATGTAATACTCCAGTTCCCTCTCTGTCTCTTTCCCATTCACTATCCGACTACCTCTTCCCCTCCTTCCACTTCATCCTGGCACTAGAGCAGGCGTGTGATGCCTTGACCCTGCTGCCTGTCTGCTCCAGCTGGGCGCCAGCACCAAATCTGTTACAATACAGTGGGCGCTAAAACACACTTCCAACAGCAGCAAACCAGAGAGAGACAACAAGCAGAAATGTGCAGGCTAACAGCACCTCGGTAAACAACACTCACTGACTAAAAATGATGTCAAATATTTGAACTACCCGAGCAGTGTTTGGTTTCACATCTTGTGAGCTGGCACCGCCTCTGCAGTGGAAACTTCAGCGAGGAATTACAGCAACCTAAGCCCTCTTAATGTGCTCCTTTGAGCAACACGCTCCACTGTTGTTAGGCTTGAGCCTGACAGCCAAAGTTAGCCGCTGCCCAGTGAGCTCCAGGCTGCACATCTATCTGCTACAGGTACTGTGGCTCCAAGGCTGCAATTAAGTAGTTAGGGTTACTGCACAGAATGGTTTGAGGAGAGAATTTCTTTTGTGCTAAAAGCTGGTGAGGAGTTCCAGCCGGAGGTTCAGGGGATTGTTTTCTACTCTGTAGAAGCCAAACGAGAGACAGACATGCAGACAGACACCTGTGATTGGAATTCCATACTCAGAGCCGGAGGAGTCGTCTGAAAGAGGCTAGACCTGCAGCTTCAACCCAGACTGACCGCATTTATTGTTCACCCACCCGCCTGACATTCCAAGAATAAGCAGAGGTGGATCTTTCATCTGTCTCCCACACGGGGCCGTCCAAAGAACACACAGTCCTGCGTGTTGGCTCGCACACACACACACACACACACACTATCACGCCCGTAATATCAATCACGTCAACATTTGGCTGCTTTGTGGTTTTAAGAGGAAAGACGTGAGGAAGAGGTGAAAAATGCAGAAGAAGAGATGCCAACACATGAGTAGAATTACACTCATTCACTCAGGCTTTCATTCATTCCTCCTCCCACACACTCATCCAGCCACACTGCTCCTGCACAGGGTCTGAAATGTGCTTTACACTCCAGCCCACCTGCTCCCCACCAGCACACAGATTAGAGACAGCAGCCACCACTCACCTAGGTGGTCTCCATGGTAACTGTTGTCATGGGACGTTCTGCCGTGGGGCACGAGGTCATGATGGGCAGCAGGTGGCCAGATTTGACCGGTCTTGCGAACGCTCACAATAGTGGCCTCAGACATGACCACGTGGCCTCCCTGCTGCCGGTGGTGACGCTTCTGGGACTGCGGTGTCGGAGGGCTGCTGCTGTCAAACGAGTGCTGCGAGTTCTGGGAGTTTTGGGACGGCGAGCGGCTCTTCTCTCTAAATGGTCGGCGGAAGGCCGTGGTGGGACTGGGTGAGACGTGGCTGGACTGACCTGACGAGAAGTCCTCCTCGCTGGACGTCAGGTTCTCGTTGGAGCTGCAGTCCGGCGTGTAGCCGCCACCTCCACCGACATCCTCGAAGCTCCCCGGGGAGTAGGAACGGCGTGGCCAGGTCAGGAGGTGGTCATCGCCTCCTCCAATGTCTCTCATTGTGACTCCACTACCACTACCACTTCCACTTCCACCACCACCTCTCCCATCTCCGCCACCACCTTCACCCATCATCACCCCGCCAACGTAGACACTGGAGTACGCCTGGAACTCGGACGGCTGCCAAGGAGGTGGTGGAGGTTTGCCACCGTTGGCCCTCCCTGAGTGTCGCTGGTTGGGTTCCCCATCTTCATATTCAGCATCATAGCCACAGGTGCTCTCAGTAGACCGGCCTCTGTACACCGGCCTAGCGCGGAGCTCCCCCGCCACTGTGGCGAGGTTACCTGGGAGGGAGTGAAGAGACCTCTTCCGCTCCATCTGCATGGCCTGGCTGCCCAGTGAGCTGATCTTGTCTGACACATCCCGGTCGTTGACCCTGATCAGACCCCTCTCATGGTGGAATTCCATGTTAGAGTAGAATGGCGGCGGCGGTGGCGGCAGCTGCTTCTCCTGGCCCTTTGCTACATCCCCCGCCGAGTGAGAGTTGGCCCGTTTGATCCTCTCGAAGTTGGACCTGAGAGCTGCCACGCCAAGCCCCATCCCCATCTTGTCTTTGGGGTCAGAGGGCAGGTCCTTCTCTGTGGGTGGCACATTGAGCCTGCGGGGCGACACGGAGATACCACCTCTCTGCTTGGATGGGGAGAGGCCGTCGAGGTTGTCGCAGGATGTTGACTCAGCCTGCTGGGGGACCTCAAAGGCTGACTCCAGGCCATCTCCGTGGGAGGCAGACTTCCTGGCTGGTGGAGGCCTGGGTTTAGATCTGCCAGCTCCGTCTCCAAGAGGCTGATAGCGGCTTCTATCCATACTACCACCTCCATACCCTCCACCAACCACTCCTACTCCAACTCCACCAGTCTCCTGCATGTGCGGCTGCTGGGACTGGCACTCTGCGCCCTGTGTGGCCGCAGGGTCCATCCCTTCGCCCAGAGGCGTCTTCCTGAAGCCCCACCGCTGCTTATCATAGCTCTTCCTCTCCTTGGCCAGGAGGGTCTGCAGGTAGATCATACGGAAACGCTCCTTGTTCACCTCCTGCTCCAGGCGCCTGATGGACGCTTTGCACTTCTCCAGCTCCTGCTCGATGCCACCAACAGATCGCAGCTCCATTTTGGGGGGCTCGGACTCGGGGAACTGCGCTTTCCACGCCTCGATGAATCCAACCGGTTCCACCATATTGTGCCTAATCTATCTCTGTGATCGACCCCGGCGCGCACACGCTGGAGAATCACACCAAGGGCGCACGGTTTGGCCCCTTATTTCCCAGTCCTGTTCTCCACTGAATCCTTCTCGACAACAATGGCCACTTACAGTTAGAAAGCAGTGTTTAAAACAGGCCTTTAGGTAATCCGTTCACACACACGCAGTCTAATTGCTGACACTTGTCGTGGGCTGCGCAGATGCAACAATACATCCCAGTGTGAACAAGAGAAACCGGCTGCTCAGCCACTGGAATAACTGGGAATGTGCGGGGCATGAATAGGAATAAAAAGCTGCAGTCTCTCTCATGCATTATTCCAGAATAGGACACTTTGAGAAGATTTTTTTTTCTTTTAAATCTCAGCCTCGACACAATGACAGCATCTGTCCTCGCAGGGTGACACGGGGATCTGGCTCCCACAGAGAGAAAGAAGAAAGTGTGTTAATCCTGCGTGGGTTTACTCACTGTCTCCGTCTACTATTCCGGGTTTAGCAGGTCCGTTCACTCTGCCCCATTCATGTAAGCGTAATCCCAGGTGCTGCTGCTGCTCCACACCAGGCGCCTTTGTACCAGCAGCGCTCAAGGAGAAAGGAGAAAAAGCGCAAATCACAAGCGACGACAACATCTGAGTTTCTTAGAGCGCGCGGCTGAGCGGTGAGATCCGGTGTGAGTGGAATCACTGCGTCGTTATCCCATTGTTCTCCACGGTACATATGTGGTATTGTTGATTATTTTTCCCCTGTTCTTTTCCAGGTTTATCCCGTTTCTTGGGCCGTGATGGTGCCGCCGCTGTGTGCGCTCCCATCTCAGGCCAGCAACACTGGAGGGCTGCAGGAATGGGAGGGACCAGAGTGACAGGGAGCCTGCTGGTTAAAGAGACAGAGCAGGGATGCAGCCTCCTCCTCAGCTCATTACTGATCCAGGCGTGTTTTATGGATGTAAGAGTCAACTGCTGAAACTTATTTTCACATCTTAAGTTTTAAGAGAATATTTTGCATCAGCACCACAGACCTCATTATTCTGGAAAACCCACACACATGTATTTCACTGCATTATTACTGGTTTCTTTCTTGGCTGCACATTCAGATCCACAGAGCCTAGAAATCATAGACTGCCACAGATACAGGTTTTAACATTGCCTTTTAAATGTCCTTTAAACCAGTAAGCTATCAATTCTTCCATTATTTTGCTAATGCACATTTTATTTAAAGTTAATAATCAGAATAATTTGATCACATTACTCCTCCTGGGTTCCTTTAAAAGCTGGTGGCTGTACCTGTCAAGCAGGTGTTACAGAACATACACGAGTGCTGCTGGGATCTTTAACTCAACGCTGCCACCCAGTGGAGGAATGTCATACTACTGTACACACATCTGGTGCTCCATGGTACAGAAGCGAAGTCCAGTGAAAAAATCTTTTATCTGAATTAACACGATCATTATCTCAGTTATTAAAAAGTTGACATGGAAAAAAAAATCTTTATTGTTTTTTCTGAATTTAACGAGATTATCTCAGATCATCTCATTATTTCAGAAAAACAAGAGTAGGCCTTGAATGTTTTCTTCATGAAACATTCTCTTCTCCTCAATGATTTTTTTCCTCATAATTCTGGGATTAATTTAATACAGAAAAACAATGTGGTTTTTTTTGTCTTTTTATCTTATTTTTTCAAATGAAATATCTTCTCAGAATACTGGGATAATAATCTCATGAATTAAATTTTTTTTTACATGAAAAGTTTTCTCATAATTACAGAACAGTCACACAACAATTGTGTTGATTCAGAAGAAATTTTGTTCTTCCATGAAAACTTTTCCTATTAATCAGATAGTTTTTCTTTAAAAAAGTTTTTTTTCCATATAGCTAATAGCCTTGTTAATTCAGAAAAATAAACAGATTTTTTCCTTCCATTATTATTATTATTTTTAATTTATTTTGTTTTCATAATTCTGAGATAATAAAAACAAGTTTATTTTAGCAGTTTTTTAAAAGTTAAATCTTTCAGGATACCATGATAATGCTCTTGTTAATTCAGTGAAAGAATTTTGTTCATTATTTCTTTTCTCATAATTCTTTCTTTCCTCAGCAGGGACTGGTTCTCTGACACACTGAGCAACAACAATTATAATAGAAAAATATGCAGATTTCTTTCCTTCCATTAATTTTTTCTTATAATTTTGAGATAATTTGATACAGAAAAACAAGAACAATCTTTTCTCAGAATACTGGCATAATAATCTTCCTAATTCACGTTAATTCAGATTTTTTTTTTTCATAAAAACTTTTCTCATAAATCTGAGATAATAATCTCTGTATTTCAGAAAAATAAGGGCTTTTGTTAAATGAAAGTTTTTCTCATAATTCCAAGGCACTTGATTTTTTTTTCCATTAAGTTTTCTCACAAAATTTGAGATAACAACTTCATCAATTCAAAGAAACAAGCACTCTTTATTCATGAAAGTGTTTGATATAATTCTGAGATAATAATCTTGTCAAACCAGAAAAACAGGGCATTTTTCCCTTAATGTGAATTCATTACACTTTCATACTATGTTGACATCAATGTCACCACTCTTTGAGGGCTTTATAAAAGATCTTAGTGTAGATCTTTGCTGAATAGTTAACCCAGTGGTACTGATGTTTTTAATCCCATAAATGACTAATTTTGTGAAAGTGACAAAACAACATGAAAGAATGCAAAACGACACAGTTGAAATACTATATTGTTTTATTTACCTGAAACCACAACCTCAGTAATGCATGTACAACCATTATTACTCATCAATAATGATCGTCTTTTTACATATGGTTAATATTGTTCTTCGACCAGGTGTCGCTGAGGGGACAGCACGGGCCCCCTCACATTAGATCACAGTTTTACAGCAGTTGATAAAGATACATGATGATAATTATAATAATAATAATAGTAGTAGTAACGCAGATGCAATAAGAAAACAGGAGAACACTGTTGTATTGCAGGATTACCAATGAATCAAAGTGTTAGTCTGTTGCCCTCATTGCAAAGGACTACCTCATCAGAAAGTAAATGAGTCAGTGATCGGCCTACAGTACCTGTCGGAGGGGAGAAATCAACGTTTAAAAAACTCAAGTAGAGCACAGTCAAGTTCAGCATGAGTCACTTCTCCATGTCTTCTATTGTGCAAATTACCCAAACCGTTACAATAAAAACAGTGATTTACATATCTATGATATATCCATCTTAAAACCATCTTAATATGTCATTTGAGTATCATACATTAGAATCTATAAATACAAATCGCAAAGCCTACGTACAGCTGGAACGCATGCATGAATGTTTTGTACACTGATGTACAGCTAAGACCGTTAGACCCGGTGTTTTAAAGATTCTCTACGTGACGAGCTACCATGGAAGTCAGAAACAAGTTCTTCATGCAAGAAGGAACATCGAGGGCGTCGAAAACTCTCCCTGCACACAAAACTGGAATAGTGTCATATTGATATAGCATCTGCACACAGAGGTATAAGTGTATTAAGAAGTGTGTGTGTGTGTGTGTTTAAGTACATGTATTTTGGTCTTATTACTGTGAAACGTCCTTTTTTTTCTTTAAATCTGTGCAAGGGTACACACATACTGCTGGTCGTCATGGTGTCTGAGGTGTGTGGAGTAAGAGTGAGCGCACATGCTGGACGGTAGGGTGACTCCAGCCTCGGAGCCCACTCTTACAAATGTGCGAAGCTTTTATGAGAGCCAACCTAGAAGGGAGAAGGAAAAAACATTAGTACAAAAGAAAGATTGCAATTTTAAAATCAATTTTTCTACCAAAGAACTAAGACGACAGGTATTGATTTTGTGAATATAGGCATGTGTCAGAGCGGTGAACAGATCAGCACACAGTGACATTCACAATGGTGGAATGTGGTTGACATTGACACCGCATCAAGACGAGGAAGAACTACATTTACAACTCAAAATGCTTCTTTTAAATGGTGGAATGTTCCTTTAAAACTGCCCTTTTGTTTCTTTAAATTCTACTGTGTTGAATTGTATTTGGTGGAGTGTGACAAAAAAAAAAAGCAAATGGATACTCACTCTAGTGACAGGGGAGCCAATGGAAGGCATTGAGGAAGAAAAGCACACAGTTGTAAGTGGAACACAAACACACGGTGCGAACAAACCCAGGCATCTACCCAAAAAACATGCTTTAGATTTCCTCACACAAAGTAATGCTTAAGATCAGTGCGGTCGACTGTGTGGGCTGAGATCCAACATGTGTACACTACCAGAGTGTGTCACGCCCAGAGCAAACTAAGACCTCCAGATATTAAAGCCTGTAAGAGTCACATATACACAAATCTGTCGCTGCTCTCCCGTCATGTTGTGCCAAGGACACCGGAGCATTCATATGTCTGAAATGATTTGTATTCAAGTATTAAATGCACATACAAAAAAACACTGGATATGAATCATGTCCATAATTGGCCTCGTTAAATAAAGACAGAAAACACTTTGATTCAAAGGGTTTATGAGTGTATTTTTCTTTGACGTAAAAAAAAAAAACAACATTTTGGGTTCTTATTTCCAAGATCATTTTGGAGTTGTGTATTAGTATTTATTTCTTAGGATTCTTAACATCACTGTCCTTTGAATCAAACAGCATGGAGTTCTGTCTCCAAAGCAAAACACAAATAAAGTTAATGAGAGTCAAAAAAAAAAAAAATCAACACAAACAAAATATATCCTTAAAAATGTTAGAGGGAAGGAAAATTTTGTTCTTTGTTTTCTGCACAAGCAAATAGGGGCACACCTCGGATGTTACGCTGTAGCAAGACCGTTTCGGAAAAGCATCTAGAGATGAGCAAAACAAAATTTATCATATTGAGGTAGCTGTGCTCTGCCCAGTGCAGAAAAACTGGCTTATTTTCAAATCATTACAGTAAAAAAAAAAAAAAATCCATGAGGTTTATTTATACTCCAACATGAAGGAGGGGGGGGGACATACACATTAAATTAGGGATGAGAAACCACATACAGTTCATGCTTGGTCACAGGACATGCGGCTTTTGTTTGTCATGATATTTTTTTTCTTTTTGTTTAAGCGGAGCATTCGAATGTTCACTCCCAAACCTTTCCCCCCGTCCTGGTCTGCCACACGGAGCTTGTCCTCTCTGAAAGAGCTCTGAGTTTATACTGAAGACACAATGGTAAACATGTGAAAATAAATGAAGGCGGTATGTCTAAGCCACGCTGGTCAAACAATTGACAAAGCCATAAAAAAAGTTGCATAAAATTCAATCTCTATACAGATCAATGGGCTTCTTGGATTACTTTCATGACGAGGGAAGCGAAACAAAATGCTGCTGTTACTGTAGTGACATGAGACAAATGTTCCCCAAATCATTAAAAATAAAAACCTTCAAGGCAATATTGACAATAATAATAATAATAATAAAAAAAAAACTGGCAACAGTATATTTTCTTTCAAACCAGCAACAAAGTCCACAGCTACGGGAGTGATGGTCTTCTAACACTCGCATTTAAAGCCTCACCCACTCAAAAAGCCGTTCCCAACTCAAACCAGGTGACTTCTTAATGTTAACATTATATTAATTGTTACGTTTTCATGTGTTAAAGTTGGTCCTTCTCGTACACACACGCGATAGGCACGCACAAGTACACACGCTAACTCTACAAACACGCACGCACGCAAGCTATGCACATGTAAGGAAGGCAGAGAGGGAAGAGGGAGAGGACAGAGGGAGGTGATGGCGGTGGGGGCAGGGGGAGGAAATGGAAAGAGTCGAGGTTGTGCTCAAGTCAGTCAGGACCAGAACATGTCGGCCAAGTTAGTGTCGGAGCTGTAGATCCAGAGGACCAAGGGGAGGGAGATGGCCACGAAGGGCCAGGAGATGCCCTCCATGCATGCAGACAGGCAGCAGCTTTTGCAGCTGGCGGGCTTCTCCAGTTCTTTACCGGGCTCCAGGTAGTTCCTGGCGGCAAACTTGAGCATCTCGTCAAGTAGTATGACAGGCAGTGAGATCTTTAGCACCATCAGCCACTGTGTCAGATTCAGGGGGGTGATCTGGAAGATAATCTGAGAGGAAGCACACAAGACATATGTCAAACTCTGGTTCAGTCTCAGGCACAGATCGGACTTGATCACGATTTGAGCCGAATAACCGACAACATTTCTTGTGTTACTCATTCCACAGTATCACATTCTCTGTGTCAAACTAAAGGAAATATTTCTCACAGGAAGAGGCTCCACGTAGAGGATGAGGAAGTGCAGGGACATGGAGAGGCAGATGGCTCCCAGCAGCCACACGTTCTCCCAGGGAGGCATCCTCAGCAGGGACTGGTTCTCTGACACACTGAGCAACAACAAAGACAAACGGACATGTTTGTTAGAAACTTGCACACTGACTTCAGAGCCAAAACTAACAAATACTGCACTGTATGTTTATCATTCCACATAAAACACACTGGTTGTGTGTGAAAGTTGAAGTTAAGTTGGCCACAGAGAGCATTATCTGAGGAAAAAGATGATAGCTTTTGTTTAAGTGGACTAAAACAAATCATTTCGAACATGTTAGACCTGCTGTGAGGACGCCTTGCTCAGACTCACCTGTTCAGGGCATTGCACATCTCGATAGTGACCAGCACAGACAGAGCCATGGTCATAGGGTAAGGGGACTCAAACACTTTACAGTCCAGATCCGTAAAGTCTGGATTCTCTGGACCACACTGCAGGAAGTGGCTCTGGAAGAGAGAGAGAGAATACCAATTAAAGGTAGCAGCAGATAAAATCTAAATGTTACTGTTGAAGTGTGTTTAATCTAGGGACACGTGCGATCAGACGTCTAAACGATTAAACGTCCGCCCCCTTGGTAGTCGGACCCAGAACTATTAGTTAGTTAAACCTATTAGTATTCATGTACGAGGAGGCTTAACTGTCGTGCAGCTGCCCGCCACTAGTGGGCGCTACAGAGCCGTCAGACAGCACCCCCCCTCCCCGCAGTAATGCTCCAGTAGACTGGAGTTTTAAAACAGCATGGCGGGAAATAAGAGAGATGTCCTCGCGCAAAACCAGCGCTGTGTGGCAGTACTTTGATCTAAAAAATGAATTCAGCAGCAATTCATCTTTTTGAGATGTTATATTATTTGATAACTTTAAGTGGTTAACTTTTGACTGAGTTGCCGTCATGTTCACATAACACGCAAAGTGTCTCGTACTTCAGCAGCATTTAAAAATCCAACATGGTTGCTGAGGATTGTGATTAAAGGCTTCAAAGGGCTCTTAATACACACAATATTTGTTGGGACAATGTTTCAAATGCTTAATTTTGACTGTTTTCTGAGTGTTTTCCTTTTTTTAGACGGGTCGACTAGTCTTAATTAAAATTTTCATTTAGTCGACAGGGAAATTAGTCGCCAGGAACATCCCTACAGTGTGACAGTAGTTGTTTGGCTGTTAATTCATACCAGCTGGTAAAAAGTGATCCTTGGACCATCCTCAGCAGCAACAAACCACCACGCAGCAGCACCAACGGTGGCAGCACCAACATAACCTGGGGATCAAACAAAAAACATATCACTCAGATACACACACATAATGATACAGATGTCTGGTTTTTAAATCCAAGATGAACGCAAACTGCAATTAGACGTGTGTTTTCTAATGTCTACCTAAACTAACTTTACTTTCACATCCTGTCAGGGTTCAGTGTGCAGTGATGCCTCCTCAAGTTTTCTATCAGCACTTTTGTACAAACAATAGTGGACACAAAAGAATATCAGCAGGCTCCTTAAATACCAGTTAATGTTTGGCGATTTTGTTTCCCCCAGATTCTCTGGCGTTGAGTCGACCCAGTGAAGAACAGAAACATACACATGCTGCAAACACTTACATCCAATGGCTAGGTATCTGAAGAAGAGCCATCCAGAGATGAGGGGCTCGCGGGCGTTGCGTGGCGGCTTGCTCATGATGTCCAAGTCTGGTGGGTTGAAGCCCAGAGCAGTGGCGGGCAAACCATCGGTCACCAGGTTGACCCAGAGCAGCTGAACAGGGATAAGGGCTTCAGGGAATCCAAGAGCTGCAGTCAGGAAGATGCTGCACACAAGAGAAGCATGATTATGATTCTGACAGAGTGAAATAAATTGGTGTTGACTGAGGTTTTGTGTGTATTTCAGAGAGACTGTGCATAAACGAGTCATACTTACCAGACAACTTCGCCCACATTTGAAGAGATGAGGTATCTGATGAACTGCTTCATGTTGTTATA
The DNA here is from genome assembly GCF_006386435.1 of Epinephelus moara. Lineage (NCBI taxonomy): Eukaryota > Metazoa > Chordata > Actinopteri > Perciformes > Serranidae > Epinephelus > Epinephelus moara. The sequence goes on along the minus strand of NC_065514.1, from coordinate 17,144,571 downwards.
AATGGCTCTGCCTTCCTCCACTGCAGCTACGATGGTGGAAAAGTTGTCATCGGCCAGCACCATCTCAGAGGCGGTCTTGGCCACAGCTGTGCCTGAGCCCATGGCAATACCAATCTCAGCCTTCTTTAGAGCTGGAGCGTCATTGACTCCATCACCAGTCTGAGGGGAGAGCAAAAACCACAGCAGGAAATTAGGAAGCATTATTTTACAGTGTGTAATAAATTTCCACTTGGTGACCGCTGATTTTATTTGATTTTATTTCAAGATCATTTTGGTTTGGAGGAAATTGTTCATGTTTAAAAAAGAATAAACTAACAGATGGTAGATAATAACATTTTATGGGCGAGGCCAGAGGGCCTTTTCTTACCATAGCTGTAATTTCATCGTAGGACTGCAGGTACTCAACAATCTTGGACTTGTGTGAAGGCTCGACACGGGCAAAGCAGCGGGCCTTGACCACGGCATCTCTCTGTGCAGCAGGCGACAGATCATCAAACTCTCGGCCAGTGAAAGCCATGCTGGAAACATCATCATCCTCTCCGAAAATACCAATGCGTCTGCAGATAGCCACGGCTGTCCCTGAGATACAAAGAGGGCACATGTACTTGTCAAGCATTCCTGGAATGTGAGTGAGCATCAGAATTATTGTGACTATTTTCCTTTGTGTTTAGTGAAGAATGCTCTATGTCACATTAAAATTAACACTGTTAAAAAGAAGTTAATTTTCTCCCTAAGCAGATGTGACTTTCTCTACGTACCCTTATTGTCTCCAGTGATCATGATTACTCGGATGCCTGCAAGGCGGCAGAGTCGAATAGAGGCTGCCACTTCTGCCCTGGGGGGATCCAGCATGCCCACACAGCCAACAAATGTCAGATCAGTCTAGGTGACAAAACAGAAATAGATGCAACATTCAGACTATTTTCCTTATTCTCACTTAAAACCATCAGACACTGACAGTCAACAACATCACACCTGAAGAGGAACCTAGAAACCAAAAGTGAGACAAAAGCCATAGGAGAAATCATCATCCGTATCAATCCACCCCGGCTCTCACCTCATACTCAATAAAACGAGTGGAGTCCTCCAACGCCAGCTCGTCCTTGCTCATGCGGTGGTCTCGGGTGGCGAGAGCCAGACAGCGCAGGGTGTCCCTGCCAGTTCCATATTCCCTGATCACAGACATTAGCTTTTCCTTGATGCCAGGGGTCAAGGGCACCTTGTTGCTGCCTACACGGATGTGCGTGCACCTGTCAATCACTCCCTCAGGAGCACCCTATGAGTAGGCACAGACAGGGGGATGAGAATACAAAGGAAAGGACAAAACAGTCTGTAAGAGAAACAATCTAAAGAAGCAAAACATCTCATTTTGTAGCATTTTTAGGGACAAATATTTAACATGTTGATAGACAGCTGGTCAATACTATCTAGCAACATCAGCAAAGTCATGTTTTGTATGTCCCCACCTTGGAAAATTCAAACCCAAGAGTGATTCTCACTTTGTCTGTTTCTTACCTTCACAAACATCTTTCCAACAGAGGAACGGGCCTTATTAGCAGTGCAGTACACAGACATGGACTTCCTGTCTCTGGAAAATTCCAGTGTAAACTCTTTCTTCATGAGCTGCTTGATCACCTGGAGATTTAATAAAACACAATGGCAGTTTGTTAGTCGTCTTTCTGCAATTGGTCTCTATTGGTAGGAAATGACTTTATAGAAAAGGAGGTTACGTACAGAATTACAGGCGTTGGCTCTCTCAATCTTGGACAGGCCTTTGACATCTGTATCAAACACATTCATCTTCTCCACCAGGCATGTGAGCGCCGTCTCTGTGGCCTCACCCACCTTCTCATACACACCTTTGGTCTGAACAGACACAGGCAGAGAGACAGGAAAAACCATATAATCAATCTTCATCAGAAAATGTCACAAAAAACATGCAAGGCATGCAAAAGCTTCTCCACCAACCTCATTATAGTCCAGTGAGGAATCATTACAGAGAGCACAGATAGAGGCCAGCTCCACCAAGGCATCATACTGGGAACATCTGACTGGTTTGCCATCATGGAACCTAAACAAAACAGGCGAAGACAGGAAGCAGCAAATGAGCCGGCTGTGCAGATTCCATTAAAAACAAGTTGGGGTTTGTGTTTGTAGCATGATGAAACCCACATGGTTTACATCAAAGCGTTCCAAAATAAATGATCGCATTAGGTTGTAAGGATCCCTTTAAAGTAGTGGGATTGATTTTGTTTTACATACAATATTCTCATCGAATGGCACACAGGCGTATGAGACTGAGAATACTCACACTTCTCCATCTGGGGCATATGTGGAGCCGGTAACGGTGAATTCCTTTAATGAACAGTGGTCACCCTCTGCCTGATCGATGATAAACATCTGGAGACACAAACATTGTAGAGACAAAATATCAGTAATTGACTGTATCATACTATATTATATTTAGGTCTACATGCCAAGAAGAAAAGATGGACAGAAAAAAGCTGAGATTGTAATGGACATAACATCCAGCAGGTGGCAGCGGACCACCATCCACAGGACGGAAACCTTCATATCATGAGTCCGCCTCAACATAAAGCAGAATATAATAATGAAATGCTGAGCTAAAGCAGACGCTGAGCACTCTGGTGGGAAGGGTCCATAAATGTCATCTCACAGCGAGGCAGAAACAGAATTCTTCTTCCGTGTGCAGTCACACTACATGTGTATGAAAGTGAATCACTCGAAGGCGGAAATAGTTTGACCTTGAGTATCCAAACCTTTGGGTAGGGAGGCTGGTTATAGTGTAAGGAGGTTCATGAAAGTTGATTTTCAATTGAGGGTGCAAAGGAAAATTATATTACCCACAAAAATAGCCAAATTAGTATTTTGTTCCTTATCTAAATATAAGAGGTTGTTCTTTTTTTTTCAGGACCAAGGCTAAACCTGAGAAAAAAAGGTAGAAAATAAATGACTAATAGAGGTTTTGAGTCGAAACACTCTCACACTTTCTTACATACAAAGCTACACATTCTGAGGGATACTTGAGGGATGAAAATAGAAGTATCTGAATAAAATGATGAGCTGGCATTATGACTGCACTCCCCTCAGGCACCAGCAAGACTACAAAAAGCAGCGATGTCAGTGGCATCCTTTACAAAACAACAACAAGTATGGAACTGAATTGAGGAGAAACACTCAGTTACTAAGTCCTGCCCTATTTGGACAGGGATGCGTCAAGCAGAAGCTTCTCTGTCATTGACTATAGGCAGCGTCCTATGGTTTCCAAAATGAGCTCTTTCTCATTAGCTTAACATAATATTGACTTTAAGAAAATTCTGCAGGATGAGCAAGGGAAGAGGAGATAGACGAGGAGGGGGGGGGGGGGGGTCTTTCAACACAAGGTCAGTTATGCAACTCTACTGCTGGTTCTGCTGCAAGTGACTAACTACTGCATACTGATCAGCATGCAGCCTGAACAAGAAGGGGGAGGAGAGTAAAATGAGGTGGGGAGACCGGAGGACGAAAACACAAGACCGAGGAGATATGAAGAATAGCACTAAGAAAGATGGAGGGATGGAGCAGAGGGGAGACGTACAATGTCAAAAAATGAGCTGTGAAGCAACACTATACACACTTTGTACGACTAAAATAGGCACTAAATAGGTAATAGTTCATATAGCCTGAAGCTGTTCATGCTCAGAGGGGATGGAAAGATAAATACATACACCTGTGTACAGCTAAGTCCTTCATTATCCGTTATTAGCCATTCAAAGTCAGCAGTGCTTCATTCTATAAAAATCCCTGCTGTCAGCAAAAGGTCATAAGTCTTGCTTTATTCCTCAGTGAGAAGTTTACACTTCAAAAGTTCTCAGTTATCTGGAGCATGGCCAGAACTTGCTCTCTCCATGTATGGCAGCTGTTTTAAAATTCGACTTATTTTTGGAATTTTCTGCCATTTTTCTTCCCGTTCCTATACACTGCAGACGGTGTCACAGTATGGCTGCCCTGTGGAGGATATAGACAGCCATCAAGGGCCATCAGAGTGAATGTCATACCTCTGAACAACTTGAATAGTAATTGTTGTTTCAAGAGAATTTTGGTACTGAAAAATGAGGTCAGGGAAAAGAGCTTTATAAGAGATGGAAAACTCAATTTAATCACTGACAGCTTCAACTCCACAGGGTCCACTGCGTCTTCTGTTTAATTATTATGGTGTGCCACTTAAATATTTTCCCTGATGCGATGCTATTCTGAGGTACAAGAAGAACACTCGTTTCACTCGCTCGCTCTATCTGCAATTAACTCTCAATCAAGTCATCCGGTAAGACACATTGAGCATGTCCTGTCACTGAGTGCTCATTTATCACGCTTTGCTGGTGGGTGTTTTACCTGCTATTCCTTAGCATGGAGTAATTATGGGATGACTGTGGCCAAGTGATCTGATGAAGTCAATACATCACTGACACATGTAGACAAGGCTGCATGAATGGTTATGATGAACAGTTTTTGTCAGAATCCTCAGTCTTGTCATAATGGTCAATTATTTTTGTCTGGTAATTGATCATACAAGACTTTTGTTATAATTATACAATGTGAACTAGTTAGAAGCCGAGTCTGACACTCTCACTTGTTGACATTATTAAGTACAAAACTATTTGCATAGTCACACTGGTTACTATGAAACCATGTAAATATTGTTGGCTATGCTAACAATGTCAACATCATTTTAAGTGAACTGAGCTGGCAGTTGACAGTTAATGAGCTGACTTTAAATGACTGCTTTCAACAATGCTAACAAATAGCCTGTGGGGTAAATACAGGAACCTGAGTAAATATAGGACTTCTGATTCCCAGTTCAATCAAATGAATATAAATCCTTACACCAATAAATGAGATTAACATTCTATTTAGAAAGTACTAACAGTCAGGTACAATTAATAAATCATCACGGAAACCAGAGTTTGCTACGACTTTTATATCAAAACATCAACGAACACCACTAACCACTGATCACGCTTTGAAAACTAACGTTTAGGGTGGTTTTAGGGACAGGCTCACACATGGCCATAGGCAGCAGTGTTAAGCCAGGCAGGGGAAGGCCAAATTCTCTGAAAATGAGCAATCGTCACTATTTTGGTCTTAGCCACTCTATTTCATCATAAACAACCCAGAAATGGGGCTCAAAGTGCAAAATACCTGACTTCTCCTTTAACTTCAATTGTTGTTAGAACATTAGTCAAGATAAGAGATAATGACAAGCTGTGAAATCTTGTTCAACATCTTACTCTAACAGCAGATTCCTGTCGGGTTACACCACAGTCTAGGCGTTTTCGGACCAGAGGAACTTTTTCATAGTACTAAAACCCCCCTTTTTGTTGCGTCCGCACTGCAAGAACTAGAATCGTATTTCTTTGAGCGCCATTTGAAGGGACTTTTATATGTTTTATCCCAGGACAAGAAAAACTATAAGTGACAGAAGTGTACAGTTATTGGTCTGAACATGGTAAGAACACTGTGATCATACAAAGCCAATGCAGCACCAGCGACTGCCATTTTTAAAAATCCATTAGCTGTGTAAACAGCAGACAAAACAAAACAAAAAAAAAAGTAACAAAATAGACAAATGGCCCAACAGTGAAGCCGAGGCTTTACTGAGTATACATGCGACGGTTGGAAAAACAACACGAGTTTAACTTCTTCGTGACTTCAGCGGTCCTATAGTGGTGGGAATGCAAACAGAAGAAAAAGCCCTTGGAGGCAAGTAGTTCGCCAGTGGGCAAGTCCTCTCAGGGACTCCAAAAACACCTTATGATTGCCAAAACTAGCTGGCTAGGTTAGCCCCATCAGAAATCCCTGAAATTAAAATGCAATTCTGCTCTGTATCTAGATCATGATGTGTGTTAATATCAGATTTATCAAAAAAAAAAAAATGCAAATCCCAACACAATCAAGCGTTTTCTGAGGTTTCACTGCTTCTGTCCCTTCTTCTCTTACCCTGCACACAGACATCTGATTGGTGGTGAGCGTGCCGGTCTTGTCAGAGCAGATGACAGATGTACAGCCAAGGGTCTCCACAGATGGCAAACTGCGGACAATGGCATTCTTCTTGGCCATGCGCCGTGTTCCTAAAGCCAGGCAAGTAGTGATGACAGCAGGAAGACCTGAAGAGAAATAGCAACAGAACCACAGAGGAAGAGAGGATTAAAACACACAGCGAGGGAGATGAGGGGTCAGAGGGAAAAAGGGAAACATCCATTTATATTAATTTATTTACTCAAGTGAGCAAAATGCTATCTCGCCTGTCCCTGTATCATGACATATTGAAAAACACCCCATAAAGTAGGCTTTTCCTACCAACTGCTCATGCAGTCTGAATAATGGCACAGCACTGGAAGCTCTCAGAGCAAGAAGCATGTCAAGGGCAACGCTGCACGTGTGTAGCTCTCCAGCTTACCCTCAGGGATAGCAGCAACTGCCAGAGCCACGGCGATCTTGAAGTAGTAGACAGCACCTCGGATCCAGGAGCCTCCGTGGACGGGGTCATTGAAATGTCCGATATTGATGATCCACACAGCGATGCAGATCAGTGTAATGACCTTGGGTTATACAACATTAGATTACACGTAAAGGTCATTAACAGATAACCATAACTGGAATCAACATTATACATGTTGAGGTTGTTTAATCAACATTTTGTACCCAGTGTGAGAAATACTTTAACAAATTACCTTGGATAGCTGCTGTCCGAACTCATCCAGTTTCTGCTGCAGTGGCGTGCGCTCCTGCTCTGTCGATGCCATCTCATCTCGGATTTTGCCAATCTCTGTATTACCACCTGTGGCCACCACCACGCCAACAGCCTTACCAGCTGCAATGTTGGTGCCCTGTCAGGCAGACGTGGAAAGCAGTTAGCAAAAAACAAAACATATTACACATTAGGCTTCTGGCCATAGGGGTAAAACTAGTTTAACAACTATTACGAGAGGTGTCACAGAGACACAGAGGAGGTTCAATATGCAGCAAGTGTCAACATGCAGGACGTCAATGCACTGTGTTCCTCAACATATTTTAGAAACAGTGTAAACTGCCATGGGAGCACATGTGACAGTGTCTTTTGTAGATTAATGGACACCAGCTGTTCCGACATGCACTGTTATTGTATGTTCTCTTGCATGGACGAGACAGAAAAAGGAAAGCTATAAATGGATAATTCAATATTTTCCAAAAGTGCTGTCACTCTCAAAAAAGAAAATGGAAGTGAAGAGGGATGGTGGGATAAAAAACAATAGAGGGAATGAGTAGGAGGATGACAGCAGAGGACTGCTGCTTTTATAGGTGTCGTCAGATGCAAAAACAAAAAATGTAAAATAATACTGAACAGACGACTGAAATCAGCGTGTGAGTCACTCACAGAAAAGAGCATGTTCTTCTTGTCCTGGTTGACAGCCCGCGGGTCAGGCACAGGGTCAGTGTGTTTGATCACAGACACAGACTCTCCTGCGGGAAGCGGAAACAAATGATATGAGAGAGGGAAACAGGGAGAAAGTTTCTACACAGCAGAGAAAAGGGAGGCTTGGTTGACACTTTGGGCAGATATATGTGGAAGAGGCTTTGCAGCTGACTGAGCAGGCCTGACAATTATCAAACACTGCAATGCCACTGCCTTTCAAACCCCATATCTGATGTGTGCTTGCACCGTGTGTGTCTGTGCGTGTAATCAACTGTGCACGGTCTGCACCGTTCTGATTAGAGTAAGGCAAGGAGCGTTTGACAAGCGGTATGGCCATGAATGGGGAAGGGGAGAGAGGAGAAAATAGCTGAAACACTAAAATATCCCACGGAATTTGCTACCAATTAAGGCAGCGGGGAAAGACAAACGACTTAAGGACTTGATTCATGTAAACCTCTTCTCTCGTGCACTATCCATCCCTCGATATTCTAGCCTTCTAATCTTTTACGTCAACACTGCTGTCCCTATTATCTATCCACAGATTCATCCATTTACTTTTCTTCTCATCCACATCACACTCACTTCTTTTTGTTTTAGCAGTGACTGAGCAGCCATGACAACAGAGTATAATGAGGGCATGTGCGTCAAAACCAAGAGGAAATTGCTTATTCTTGCTGTGTCTGTGTTGATCACAAGAACTGAGTCTGTTGCTGAGGCAAGCTAAGAAATATGCACATGTAATGCATGCATGTATATATATATATATATATATATATATATTCAGATGTAAGCTATACAGTACACATACAAAATGTTTATACGTATCATCCTCTGATGTAGAAAGAGTCATTCGTGCACTAACATCATCTTGCTAGACAACTGTAACTCCCTCTTCTTAGGCATTTCTCAGGCAACCATTTCCCGTTTACAATTAATCTAAAACACTGCTGCCCGGTTATGAACGATGCCCAAGAAACAAGACCACATCACTTCTTTCCTTGCATCCTTCCATTGCCTCCCCAATTATTTTAGGATAAACCTCTCTACAAATCCCTCATGGTCTCATAATATTTTTATTTAACCAGGAAGTCCAATTGAGATGAAAATCTCTTTTACAAGAGAGACCTGGCCAAGGTAGCAGCCAATCAGAACACATTTTAAATGCAACAAATACAACATATAACACAAAAATCCACAATAAAACAACAACTATTCAAACATAGTGGCCTCTCAAGAAAAACAAGCACATGTCTCCATCACCACATTCTTTATGGTGTCCTTAATTTCATCAATGAATTTAAATGTTTCTAATTTTAGATCTTTTTGAACATTGTTAAATGTCCAAGGTGCACTGTAGGAGAATGCAGCTTTCCCCAGGTCTGTTAAAACCTGGGAAAAACTGCCCTTTCCTACTATGCATCTTGGACATATCTTAGAACTTCTCACCCCTTCCAGCACCACCAGACCCCTCACATTCACCCACCGTGGCATGCTGGCTGTGCCCCGTTCCAGAAGAGCCAAAAAAAGAGCCAGGGACAGGACTTTTGTCTGTAGTGGCCCCTCAGCTATAAAATAGTCTGCCAGAGGCCATTAGACAGGCCAAGTCTGTTGATGCTATTAAGATGCACCATAAGACCCTTTTTTTAGTCTCCGGCTTTTATTTGTGTTTCATCATTTTTCTATTTTTATCTGATTCACTGGGTTTAAACTATGTTGAAACACTCTGGCGCACAACCTCTTCGGCTTTTTAAAGTGCTATATAAATGAAATAAACTTCAAATAATAATCATGTAATGGGTGAGGGCACAGAGACAAAAAAAAAAGAACAAACAAATAGGGTCTAAACAATTAAGAAATGTTTTTACCTGTGAGAATTGATTGGTCTACCCTCAGTGTTGTCGACTTGATAGAAGTCAGCCTGATGTCTGCAGGCACTTTATCACCAACTGTGGACAGAAACAACAAAGCACAGGAGACACTTAAGTACCTCTTTACAATTTAAAAGCATCTGTAAATGGCACGCATACAGGTGGATGGGTACTTTGTACAATACAAGCAATAAAAGCAGATGAGTGATGTTTGGATTTGATCAAACACTTTACCCAGCCATGTAAATGTCCTGCATGTAAAAAGGCACCTCTAAAAAAAAGAACGTGTTATCACGAAAAGACAAAAACATTAAGATGAGTGCGATAAACAAACAAAAATCACCACACAGAGACACTGTTGGAAATGAAATTAACTGCTGTGTTATCCCAACCCATGCTCCTTGGGAGTGATAAAATAATCAAAGTCAAGTTATTTGTTGGAGAGAGGCTGCGGGAAAGTCATGCATTCAAAATTGTTAATGTTCCTCTCATCTCCTGCACAGGACGCAAATAGATTGCTGCTCATTCTTTCCACTAACACATGGCTTTAGCAATCCCCATTAAAACAAATGTAAAATGTAAATATACACCAAATTCCAAACAAGTGTTTCCTCCGCAGAAAGCAGATAAGTACCATTAAAGTCACGGACGTTTATTAGCTTTGCTTAAAAGGGTATCAAACGATTTTTACTCGTCTGTGTGATTTCACATGCAGCTTGGGTCAAATATGGGCAGATAAAAAGTGCTGATAATGAACCTTTCAGCTCTGTGGTTTGATTAAAGAAACACGTACTTTAAGTTTTCCATTATAAATCCCTTGTCTGGGATGGGACTGGAAATACAAACAAGCAATATATTATCTTTTGAAAGGTCAGATCGATGGTGAAAGATGAAAAAATAAAACCTGGGAAGATATTATTAGAAGGAATCTGTACATAACAGTAAGGTGGTAGAACTATTATGTTTGTTTAATACTGTACTGTTACAGTAGGACTAAGGGCCAAGGGTCCCCATGGCACCCAAAATCGATGTCTGACGTTTTAATGAAATTCTAAAGCACAATAGAAAATGCCACTGTTGCACCAAAGTGAAATATTACTGTCAGCTTACAGAAAGACATCACACAGCTTGAAAGGCTGAAGGTAAAAGCAATATAAAACAATGACCCAGAGGCTCTTTAAGAGATCCACTTGTGGACAGTGGAGAGTGGTGACAGACATGTAAACCAACCCTTGGGCCTCTGCAGTGCCCTTCTGACTAGAGAGTTAGAGAGGGGGTGGGGGGGAGGAAGGGAAGGGGGGGATTAGATGAGTCCTGCAAAACACACGGCCAAAAATGGGAAAACTATTTTGATCAGTTGCAAACATGTGCTGCTGGATTTGGGGGAGGGGGGGGATGATAAAAACTCCTGTTTTAAGCAAGGAGAACCCGCTCCACGTCACATGAGCTGAAATAGAAAGAGTGTGACGTGATCTTTGGTACAAACTGTTCATTCATTCCCACAATTCTCATGAGTGTCTGACAGATTTGAGCAACTTCTACAGAGACTGAAATGGGGAGATTCTACTCAAGAAATAAGAAACACGAGACAAAACATCACTGTATTGTCTCACATCTTGTCTAAACTATACCAATTCATAAATCAGTGTTATTACTGTAAATGCACTGTAACGTAGTGATGCTGAATTCATGCTGAGTGATAATGCTCTCGGACTACGCTAGCTCCACTACCAAATTTGGTCGTCCACTTGACTAGAGGCTGTCAAAGGCACTTCATCATAACCTTCTTGCCTTCAAACTAGGAGATGACCAAGCATAGCATGAGCGAGGACATAAAGGAGACGAGCAAGTTAACTTGATGGAAATATTAAAGACTCAAAATCCTCTGGGAAGGTTCCTACGAAATCTCACTAATTAGAAAAACTCCCTCTCATTTGCCACTCACTGGTGTATACTGGGAATAAGGTCACAGCAAGTAGAATAGCCCACTTTCACAGGCACTGAGAATAGTCTGGCAGTGAGAAGACATTATAGGATCTATTAATTATTAAGGCCTTTTAAATTAAACCCTTTTCAATAACAAACATGGCTTATTTTCATAATCTTAATTCCCCCAAATAGTGTGTTCACCATCATGAGAAGCCCATTTATCCTGAGAATAATGACCCTATTACATTTCAAGGAGCAAATCATGCATTAGTCAATAATAAGTAGATTAATAAGCTACAATTATCAGCCTCTGAAATTACTGTTACTGTTTATCAATGTTGCTACAGTACAAGTCATTTTGCACATATTGACTAGTTATTTTTAGAAATTTGCTGCAGTGACCCCAAACTTGCAGCTGTCTCAACTTAAGAGTGACATTATCTTCCCTTTCATCTCACATCAAGTTTGCTTTTGCTCTTATTTTCCTGGGAAAGAGTGGACAGCCTCCGGGATAAGGACCTTTCTTCTGCCCATGTGAACAAAGGGTTTAATCTGTTTGGGCTGTTCCCTAGAGTGAGGGACGAGTATCAGTCTGCATACATTTAAAGTGATAGCACCCCATCAGCCTGAAGAGACCCAAGTAGACTTCAATCCCCATTCAGGGTCAATATCACCACCTTTCCTTCGTTCTACTCAACATGATCGATACCCCTTCCCCATGCGGCTCATAGTATGACCTTGACTCTTGAAAATGAATCTGAGAAAAGGTTCAGTTACAGTGGAGAGTACACAGTATCCAACTGTTCATCATGGGGGGTTCAGTGAAACTTTAAAGGTCCTAAGGGGGTTGTATGTTTTCTCCAGCAGTGACTGGGGGTCCCTGATGTGCTAGCACGTAGTCTGCAGCCTTCTGGGACCTTTCATGATGTCCTCCAGCTCTCAAGGAACTCTTTCACTCAGTTTATGAATGGAAAAATTATAAGATCAAACATACACAGACACACATGATACTATATATAATTTCTGTGTTCTAATACTGAAGCAATTACCTGGCCAAGGGAGAAAAGCAAAGAGCATGGACAACTGAAACAGTCTGCAGAGGACGGGTAGAGACAAATAGCTTGGGTGATGACAATAGACAGACTATCCTACACTCTCAAACACAAGAGGAAATCTGGCCATGTGGCCATCTGGAGCACAAATTATTTATCAAATTGAATCTGTACCCTTTCTAAACATTACATCCTGTCTTGCCGTCACCTCCTCCCCAGGGCAGGACAACTATAACATTGCCCTAACACTGTGGTTAAGGCAAAATCACAAGCCACGAGAACAGAGGTGATCAGTCTCACATGTAAAACACAGTTACATGCAGCCAAAAGGAATGAATCAAGGGGAGAGAAAGAAAGTGGGAAGGAGTGGGAAGGGCACTTTTTTATTACTTATGCACAGGATGTTGTTGCTGCAAGGGTCAAGGTCATCACTCTGGCAACAGACCAAAAACCCCTTGTCCAAAAGAAGCATTGCACGGTAAAACAAAGGCAACCAGAGAGGCAGCAAGGAAGCAAAGAACTGTCACTGATGCCTCAATAGATTGCCGGCAGTAATAAAAAAACAGCAGACTGACTTAGGAGTTTTTAATGAAACCTTGCCATACACAGGAGACAAAACAGTGAACAAATGGCTCAACTGAGGGACAGAGAGTCAATATGATGCAGGAAACACAAGCCAGAAACTGATGCTATAGCTGAAGATAACCAGGAATACTAAGACAGTCTGGTCTCAGTCCCAAGGCTTTAAAGAACGCTGCTTGGGCAGTGGCCTTCTGCGTCAGATACGGATGCAAAATGCACCCTTTAGCATCTGTTTGAGATGCAACAGGCTTTCATCAATGTCAAATGTAAAGCCATCTGCAACATCGTCAGACAGTCAGAGCAACAAACATAGCATAGAGTGTGAGAAAGTCAGCTGAGGGTGGGTGGGTCCAACAGGCCGAGGACTTTGACCCCAGAGGCCAGTGTTCATATCACGTGTGAAGCTAAAAGTCAGCATTGAGTTATTAGTCATGAGAGCCGCTGCTCACTCAAGTCGAATAGCATGACTGCATCGACCACAATCTTTTCCTAAACCTAACCAAGTCGTTTTACTGCCTAAACCTGACTGCGAACGTAGAGCTTTGATTCCCTGCCTGAACTCGTTTCGGGCTTGACCCTACCCAAAGCGTTCATAGCTATATGTAATGTGGACCTGTCGATGCGCATTCAACCCACGTCAGAGCAGTTCTAATCACTGTCACTCTGTCACTGTCGTCCTGTGATACATAAGACCGTCATTTTTCGTGGGGGCAGCAGCAGTGGGTGGCAGCAGGGAGCGATGGGGGTAAACAGCTAAACCACAGGGCTATGTTGCTTTTTCACCGTGACAAGAAAAACCATACTGTCACAGCCCTGGCTGCATCCTTTCCCATTAAACTGGCAGCTCAGAGCTATGCCACTGATGCATAAGGGGACAGGTGTGTCACTTGATGCTGTGCCCAGAAAGACAGACAAAAACTGTGGCCAATGATACTCACATCATACTGCAGCAAAACAAACTGTTTGCGCAACACAGCCAAAACACTGAGCTGTGAAAAGTCAGCAAACATTGTAGGAAAAACATGTTTCAGAGGAAAATCATAGCGAGCCTATAAGACAAGAATGCATGTGTCCTCTGGACAGTTGAGACAGCAGATCTTTACATGAAAGGAGTATATGTGTGACTGGGAGACAAGAACAGGGAACAACCCTTACTGTGTATCCAAAGACAGAAATGAAAAAGCATATTATCAACAAAGGGAACACACATAACATTAGTAATGCATACAATTGGCACACAGAGGTCCACTAACCACTTCACAATAATTGCTCTGACGGAGCGTTTAAGCGTGTGATGGCAAAATCATCGCAGCTCTTGATCTAAAAGTACTCATTGGATACAAACCATATGCCTGGTCTGACAAGACACTTTCCAGCCCGGCATTATACTTATAAATCATCAACCATCATGCTGCGATTCACTGGTCGACTACTTGGTTTCCCTGCCGCTGGTAACACAAACATGTGCAGAAAGAGCTCTTGGGTTAAGTAAACTAAGACAGTTTCTGTGGACACTGTACAACTTAAACAAATAAAGGGACAGTTCAGCCTAAAATCAAAAGTACGTATTTTTCCTCTCACCTCTAATGCTATTTATTAATCTACATTGTTGCCGAATGTTGGAGATATTGGCTGTGGAGATGTCTGTCTTCTCTCAAATTCAATGGAACTAGACGGCGCTTGACTGGTGGTGCAAAATGTCTCTTTCCATAAATCATGACTCAGTTAGTCAAGATTATCCAGAGACCTTGTTGTGAGCAGTTTCATATAGGAACTATTTTCTTTCTACCACATCCCCTCATCATATCATTGCACAGACGGAAGCATGCATCTATTGTGAGCCCACCTGGCACCATAGATATGTCTTACGTTACAACTACGCTGACGAGAACGCCATTAATATTTGCATCTCCCGCTGTGTGAGCACAAGCCTCTCGTCCATGAGTAGATGCATCATCATAGACCAGATAACTCTGTATATAATACAACAAATCAACTTTGCGAGAGGACTGTCCCTTTAATCATCTCCACCCTCATTACTTATGTGACCTCAGAGGCCCATGTGTCAGATTTAGGACCATATTTATGTGAACAGCTTGCTGTCACTGACTGTAAATCACATGGTGGCAGTAACTGTGTATATGAAGCATGCAGCCCCGCTTGTTTGATCAAGCTACTGTCCTACTACAACATTAAAGTTAGCAGGTTCCATAAAGTACATAACTCTTAATATGAGAGTTGCAGCCCCACAGACAGTGGCTCTGCTCGATTTATAACATAAGACAATGTACAGCAGTCACTGCTTAGATCTTCTTCTTCTGTTGGATACAAACAAGATAAGGAGAGAATAGTGGCCACAAAAAACAAAATATTTCCTATTTTCCCCATGCGTAAGTTAATTGTTTAGCGCTTTACATTTGTTTTTACTTAAGCTAACAGTGCTTGCATTAGTTTATTCAACAGGATAATTAAGTATGACTCAATACTTGAATGATGCTGCAATGTATTATCATGCCACAATAAATCCTTTGTCGTGTCAGGCAGGCCTCTTCAACTGAATGAGATTATTATTAGTCATTATATTTTGGTCTATCATTACTGCACAGGAGTTTGTGGTGCTTCACTTAAGTTTCCGTTGTAATACTGTGAACACTATATGGACACTGAGGTTTTGTAACTTGTAACCAGAGCACAGCTGTCACTTTCAATACTCAAACTGGTCATAATCGTTTCTCTTGTTTAAGAGTGGTTTATCAGTCATTGTCATTTGTTCCATAGTTGTCTGCAACACTTTTTAGCAAACAAGAGTTCCTGGAATCTGTTTTTCATATATTCACTGTCACTTGTTAAATGCAGGCACAGTGTAATTTCACATGGACATTTCCCTAGTTGTGCCGCAGCTGCAGTAAAAAAGGCCATGATGCCATGCCAGACAATTACATAAATGCAGATTACAGCTTGATGCCTCAAGTCTTCATTAAAAAAAAGGAAAATGAGTGTATGATTATAAAAGATAACTTCATCCAAGATGAACAAATCAATCCTGCACTTGAGTTCTAAAAGCCAAGTCAGTGAGAGAATTAACAAGATCATATTATCTCACTCAAGTTAGATTGAAATGGTAATTAAGTAAATTTGGGCCACAGAGTGGATCACAGCTTTGACTCTGAAAGAGTGAACCACTAAGTACATCCACAACCCTTTCTTTCAGCTTCTGATAGGATTAAAAACACAGTAAATAAAACATTTCTTTAACTCTACCCCACCAACCTTTGCTCTGTGACAAAGATGTCTTTTATGTAAAGCTACATAATTAACAGAAAACACAGACAGAATAGAAACAAAGACAAACAAAGATAAAAGACAGCGAGGTCCTCTGAGAAAAGACTGATCAGTAAGAAAACACAGAAAACGAGAGACGAGGAGCAGTGACGTAAACGGCATAAACATATGTGGCCCTGTTCAAGTTGAGGTTAGCCAAGAAAAGAAGATGCTAGGGAACGGATTGGGCCTCTGCTTTTGTATTGCATAACTGCTTTACTTACTCGGTGCTTCCATTATTCTGAAATTGTCAGGGGGGATGAACAGGATGAGGGATCAGCTGTGTGTGTGTGTTTCAAACTGTGTAAAGCGTACGTCATAATACTGTTGATAATGTTTACAGAGCTGATGACCGATTTTATCCGTACATCTCTTACCGTCACCGCTAGTATCTGTGTGTTGAATTACAGCAATCGCTTCATCACCTCTTTATTTCTTAGATAAAGAACACCAGTACCACGTAGATGTGCTGCACGTCACTGACTTATCAGATTAAACAACTGGAATATATTTGCCTAATCATCTGAAAACAGGCCGAGCTTGATCAGAGAAAAATCTCTGCTGCAGAAGTTGTAACATTAAACAGGAATTTAAAAAGTGGTTGAGTTTCCCATTCACAATCAACTTAACAGGACAGATACTACAACCCCAATTCCAAAAAACTTGGGAGTCTGTGTGAAAAGTAAATGAAAACAGAATGCAATGATTTGCAAATCCCTTTCAACCCGTATTTAATTGAAAACAGTTCAAAGACAAGACATTCATGTTTTAACTGAGAAACTTTGGTGTTTTGTTGTAAATATACACTGATGCTGAATTTGATGCTGCCACCACATTTAAAAAAAGTTGGGACAGGGGCAACAAAACAGTAGGAAAGTTGCTGAATGCTCAAAAACCACCTGTTTTGAAAATCTAACAGGGAAACAGGTTCATTGGTATCATGACTGGGTATAAAAAGGGGTGTTCCTGAAAGGCTCAAAGCAAGACTGGTGTGAGGTTCACCACTTTTCCACTTCCTGCTAGGGAAAGCAAAGTGTTCTGTGGTCTGACAAGCCCACATTTGTTTTTGGATATCTGAACATAGTGTCCTCTGGGCTAAATGGGAAAAGGACAGCCCAGATTGTGACCAGTGCAAAGTTGAAAAGCCAGTATTTGTAATGCTATGGGGAGGTGCTAGTGCCAATGGCACAGGCAACTTGCTCATCTGTGAAGGCACCATTAATGCTGAAAGGTTGATACAGGTTTTGGAGCAACATGCTACCAGCAGGGATGCCCCCACACATTCTGCACATGTTACAACAGTATGGCTTCGTAGAAAAAGAGTGCAGGTACTAGACTGACTTGTCTGCAGTCCAGACCTGTCTCCAACTGAAAATGTGTGGCATATTATGAAGCGCAAAATACTTCAACAATTAGTGCCCTCAGTTCCCAAACCCTTATTGAGTGTTTTTAAGAGAAAGGGTCATGTCACATAGTGCTAAACATGTTGTTACAACTCTTTTGAAACATGTTGCAGGCAACAAATTCAGATTGAGTGTATAATTACAAGAAACAATTAAGTTTATCAACTTGAACATTAAATATCTTCTCTTTATACCTTAATAAACTGAATATAGGTAACAAGGGATTTGCAGATCTTTGCATTCTGTTTTAATTTACGTTTTACACAGCATCCCAAATTTTTTTGGAACTGGGGTTGTAATATCGACCAATCAACAGAAACATTATGTGCTTCTGTGTTAGTGGAGATTCACTTTTGCTATGTGAGATTATACCACGCTTAACGCTGTGGCCAACACACAAATGATCTTTATTTTGAAACAAAGACTATCTTTATTCCTCTGACTTTGGATTTAAAGGTCAAGAACAAATAGCAAAAGGACAGATTCTGGAAGTAAATTAATTATCTTTGAAATGTGACTTCTCCAGCTGATTTTTGTTGTTGACCTATTTGCCTTCTTTCATAATAACTTACAAGCAAGTGTGAACATTCAGCGAAGAGTATTTGAATGCATCTTGTCTGAGTGCATGCCTAAAGCTTAGTTTATGCTACGAACTATGAGCACACACAGAAGCTTTTATGCTAAGCACTTTCTCCGTTGTAGGATTCACAAAAATGCCAGGGGGTGGACAAACAAATGGGAACATTCTGTTTACACCTGGGTCCCCTCTTCTTTCCTTGAGCCCTTTTTGGGATTTGACAAAGCAGTCACTAATGTTCTTCTAAGCTCTCCGACAAACTGCCTCTTCCTTTCCCGGTGTGACGTTTATTTCTTTCTGTAAATTTAAAGCCAGATCATGCAAGACTGCCCATGTGGTCTTTCAATAAAGGGTCATGCAGATGTTTGTACAGGCATATCTGTGCAGCCAATCTACCTTCCAACATGTGCATCTTGAAATAAAAAGCCCTGCACATGCAGTGGCCACTTAGGCTCAAAATGTGGAAGTGACGCAAGACGCAAGATAGTGTCCCTTTGTTAGATTTTGCTTTTGTAGATACAACCACTCAGAGATCTGCAGCTACTTAAGAATGTGTGTAAAGCTGAGTTGTGTATGACTGAAGTCCTTGAGCTTGCACTGTCATATACGCACACTCACACTTGGGACACTGCGTCAAGCAGAAACAAAGTTTAATACTTTTGCCCTTACCTGCCACCTCCACAATGTCCCCAGGCACAATGTCCCTGGCCTTGATTCTCTGGACACTTTTCCTGTCCTGGCGATACACCTTCCCCATTTCTGGCTCATACTCCTTAAGTGCCTCGATGGCATTTTCTGCATTTCGCTCCTGAAGAATAGAAGTAGGAGAAAAAAATAAGTTTAAACAAGCCCATTTCATACAAATGCAGAGCATTTATTGGGAACTGGATGTAACAGAAGAAACAAAGTGATGTCTCAGATATGCTGCTTCGGTTAGAGCACTGTTATTCAAAATGGACTGATGAGTATCTAATCTTTACATAAGCAAAGTGACGAAGAAAAAAATAAACTAAGTGCACATGATCAGTGGTCAGGATAGGCAGCGGCGCAGAATTAAGTAGACACAGGAACATGTTGTAAAAGGCTGGACAAAAATGGAAAGAAAGCTCTTTCCTCAGTCACATTCTTCCTTTCAGATGTGAAACAATACACCTTGGTTACCTTCACAATGGGGCTCTTCTGTACTAGAATACAGTATATGTGCAAATACCATAACTCCAAGACTACAATGACTTTCTTCCTTCACTTTCCCCAAACGTTCCCTTTCTGCTCAGTTCCTTCCTGATCATTCTTCACTTGCACTTTTCTGTTGGTGCTGACTTTACCTTGTCTGACAGATTGCTCTCAGACTGGACAGTTTTAGTGGCAGCTCCCAGCCTGGCTGGCAGGCAGGCAGCACTCAATGAGACATGGCAAGACAGGGCACACAACCCCAGGACATTAAGGTCTTTTGTTGGGAATAGCAACAGGGACACACAGCCATTAAAATGGCTGCCAGTAGAGTTTACAACTTAAAGGAAGCTTCAAAAAGCACCCAAAACATTTATCGTTGACTCTTAACAGATGAGGCCATATCAATAACAACAGGAAAACCAGCAGATGCAGACTCCTCCCTCCACCTCTACATCATTCACAGAGGCTTTGTTTAGATAAACAAATTCAAACAAGTAGCCACTTACTGTAACAAGTCCCTACTTACACAAGCCTCAGCAGGACCTTCGACAAGCATTTCATTTACAAGACAATCCAGCAGAGACCCACCCAACCTGCTAGGTGTCTTCTTTAAAACAGGTATACTGTGGTGTGATTTACAATCGTGGGGACTGTTCTCCAATTAAGTTTATTAGGCTTTTATCCCAGAAGACACTTGCACCAGCAAAAACACACTTGACACACAATATGAAAAGAGCAACAAGACGTACAGCCACTGATACTCCAGGCTGACTTCAGGGGAGACATTATCTCATCTGTAGATATGACCCAGCGATTATAATTCAGATGTTCCCCTACTTCTTCCCCAGATATCTATGAATCTGTGTGGGGCATGTAAGGTCTTTGTTTTAGTAAGATAGCTAATCTGTGCACAAAACAAGTAAGAATCCAGTGAAAAATCTCAGGGATGTTGTTTGTTCTGTTCAGTTATTCTTACATAAACTTTAAAGCCCAAAACAGAGACAAACAGGGATACATCAAACAACAGAAAACATCTAAAAGTAGGTATTACCTAATGCGAGGTTATACACAGTTCAGGTAATTGATATGTGGCTGCTTAAATATGTGATTCAATAATTTGATCGATTAGCTTGACAGGTGTTTTACTAAATCTGCCCTGAACTGTTTGGGCTGCTTTAATCTAACACTATTATCCACAGCTCCAGGGTAAGATGCAGTTTTCTGGCCAACTCTGAATTTGATCAAAAATGGTGTCAGTGGGGGAAAAAAAGGATAATTAGATTTTCTGCGTGTCCAGATGAGTGCCTCCATCTGCCGGTGTTTCTGCCATTGCTTCCTGCCTATAATTAAGGTGTATGTAGCCAAATCAATACTGCTTCCCAAAGGAACTGATACCATAAATCCTGGGGGACGGCCAACACTTGGCAGGCACATATAAACATAAAGGCATAAAAATACCTCCTCACGGGTGCCATTTAAAAACAATTGCATTTGTTGCCTTGTTTCAATCTTGAAGATTATATCTTGCCTTGTTTAGTCAAAGGGTAAGAGTTGGGTTTCGCTGAAAGGGCAGATTAAGGAATGAGGACTAGAATATATCAAGTTTGGAGGAAGTGGGGCAGACCAGGTGTCCAGTGTGACACCGAGATAAGAAGAAGTGTATTAGATTGGTGTGTTTTTCGACTGAGGGTCCAACAGGATGTGTGTAGTATCCTTGGCCTGATAGGGAAATGTGGTATTTCATTTCTGTCTTTCTCAATAACAAAACGTATTATAAACTGTCCCATTCCATGATTCTTTCTATGGCATCAGTGTCCTCCTTTAGTAAGACTCCTATTCAGCGTGTACATTCCAATACACATGTGAAGCCAGCTATCAAAGTGGACGACAAAATCTCTTTATTCGACTATATCATGCTTTTTAGTATAGACTTTTAAGTTTTGGAGCTGTGTCTTCAGTTTCTTTTGCTCCAGCCATTGAGCTATTATCATAACATAATAAGATAGCTATGAGGAACAACTAGCAAAGCAAAGTCACGAAGCAAAATTCCACTGCTCCTCATTTTTCCAGCATCAAGTGACACTCCATTTGCCATCACTCCTATTTATAAGATGAGGACAAACACTCCTGAGCAAAGTTACTTCTTAATCAAAGCTTTTAATAACTCACACTTAGGTGGACTTGTAAATGTAATGTGCTTACCTGCCAGACTCCTACAATGGCATTTGCTATGAGAATAAGCAGGATAACAAAAGGCTCCACAAAGGCTGTAACGGTTTCTTCTCCCTCTTCAAACCAGGCCAGCACCTACACACGAAACAAAGAGAAGGACATTAACAATCATTAAAAACACTACAGATAACAATCAATACTGAAGAGTGAGAGACTCAAACCATTGAAGTCCTGATGGGATAACGCAAGCTGCACCCGACAAGATCAACCAGAGATAAATACTCTAGCTAGCAGGATAACCACACCAGTGTGACTCTGATTAAAGTGTGCAAGTATTTTTAAAATATATTTTTGTCATGAGGCCTTTCTGCTAACTCACTGGATGATGGTAACTATGAGGTCAGTTTGGGGGATTTCCTCCCAGTGTCTTTTCCACGCACCATCCTAGCAGCTGCAATTGTGCCAGAACCCCACTTTGACTTTTACATATCTGGCACAATGATGTGAAGTATCTAATAATCATTTAATAATTCATAATAAATACCAAGCCAGTGTTCTGCCAGTGTTGCAGAAACTGGGCCAAATGTGTGAGAAAGCCATGGGAGAGAGACTGAGAGTGTAGTAACCGCTTTCTCCTCTTTTAGAATCTGTGCCAGGAGTGAAGCGTGTCAAACGCAATGCCAATGGCCCCCCCTCAATTTTCAACCCCAACCCATTTAAGCATGGCCAATCAAACGTCAAATTCAATTCTAAGTGTGTAACAAAAAACAAACTGCACTTTGTATATAACTTTGTAGTCTAAATATTGTCATGCTGAAATAAATGTAAATGTGTCTGCATGTGCTCCTGTGATTGAGAGCGAGCTGCGTACTACAGCTGGTGATTTATAAGATTTGTAACCATAGCTGGCTGTCATCGCCATGCCTTGGTGACTGATGATACTCTCAGCCAGTAGGCAGACGGCCAATCGTAGTAGAAGCAGTGCCACAGGATGGTTACCCTGCCATTGTGTCACACAGAAACTACATTCAGGGCTGCTACTTGCTGGTGAAAACAACACAAGCATCACAAGTAATGCCTGTAAGTGTATGTAATTGTCATGCTGTAATCATGATGACAACACAAAAACTGGAGAGTGTGGTGGCATTTAACACCAAGAAATTCAATCATCAGAGTCAAAGAGATGTATAGATATCTCAAGTATCCATTGCTTTCATCCTTTAACATCATGAAGTGACATAGCGATCTGTTCCCAGATTAACAACATGCCAGTATTTCTTTTTAAAGATGGGGTTCTTGACTAGTTTTGTGTTAACATAGTCTCGAAGAAAAAACAGGCTCAAAGAGACTACATTGAGTTATGATTTACTTTAAGAGCAAAAGCATAGTTGACGTAATACCTTGAGACAGAATCACAAAAAAAATGGTCATCTGGGTTGTGTCACCAGACAGATTCTGGGCGCCTTTCTTCTCCACTTTGAACTGCATTCTTGCTGAACTGTGATCCGCGCTGAATCAATCATTAAAAGCTCTATATACACTTTGTAGGATGACAGAGCTGTGCTGAGAAAATAAAAAGAACCCACTGAACTCATCACTAAAAGGGTGAAGATGGTGATAGAGATGAACACAGACACTGTGCAACTGGCAGCATGCCATGTTTTAGTATGTTATATCGTCCTAAACACTGAATATTCTGTGCTGGAGAACATGAAGCAGGCTCTTGTATTTAAGATTGCAACGTGAATTAACTCTCTCAATACTCTAACGCCAAATCACCCAATCTTCAGCTTTATCTTGAGTTGAGTGTTGCAGGTATCCTTTTACCGCAAGTGACTCAACCTGTTCACAGACTTCTACATCTACTAATCTCGATAACGTAGCCCTGAACACAAATGTGAAAGTCAAACAGGAGCGGTTGAATTTGGTTGACTAAGAGAGCGTTATCTGGTCCATACTGATTAAACGAACACAGCGCAAACCACCTGTACAGGTAACAATAAAATGTGTGTTATACTTACAAAGGATATGCAGGCAGCAAGTAAAAGGATCCTCACGAGCAAATCTTCAAACTGTTCAATCACAAGTTCCCAAAGGGATTTACCTAAAAAACAAAACAAAACGTGAATTTCAATGTCTCCCTTCCATTGAAAACTATTAATGTGAGATAATAAACATAATCCACTTACCTTCCTCAGCTGGCAACTCTGCAGATCACCCGATTCAGAGCGCAGACATAAAAGAGATGGACAAGCAGTTAATCAAATGTCAGCACTTGACACACAACAAAAGCAAATTGCTGTGGCAGCAGTGATGCAATATCACACACATACATAATAAAACAGAAGATGATGTGTCGTTTACAGGGTGAGTCACACTGCTGATGCTTGTCAGTGTTTCAACATACAGATCGTGACGTCAACAGCCTTCCTTTTTGTTCACCATGTCGCCCGTTACTAATCGGAAGCCATGGGCCATACATGACAACGGGACAGTATGGCTACTTGTTTTGTAACAAACCGGCGTTAAGCAGCTCCTTACCGTTTGGTCCATATCGTTCCCGCTGTTTCTTCACTAGCTCTGAACTCAGACCTGTGCTTTCGTTCACGTTAAAAAAGCTGTAAACTTCTTCAACCGTCTTTGTGTGTGCGTTGTCCATGGTGAACGGCCACTTGAGGACAGCGCTTGTTTCGCCTGTGTCGGTCCCAACGTCAACCGGTCACGGTTCTCCCCTCCTGTAGTGTCACCCCGGGACTTTAGACAAAAATACTTGACAATATGAGAGCGGGACCCAACGGCGTTGAGTGTTACCGACTTACTGGCTACAGCACGGGGCAGCAGGTGCCTGGCGAGAGTGGACAGAATAGCGGCTCCTGAGCTAACGGATAGCTAACAGGCTAACGCTAGCTAACAGTTGGTCTCCTTCGGCTCCGCTTGAATTCGCCGGTTGTGCTCCGCTAGGTTTCCTGTGAGACCCTGAGCGAATAATTCATACCAACACCGCAGTCTCAATTTGGTGTTTTCAATATCTTCCTCTTCTTTTTAAAACGGCTAATTCCAGAGTAATTCTGTCCAAATAGACGGCTTAAACATGTGGCTGTGTTGCAGCTCGGCTCCTTTCGCCCGCTCTGCTCTGCCTGTGTTGCGGAATCACCAGCGCTCTCGTCGGCACCAATCGCGTTTGTCCGCTGCAGCTCTCGCGTGCGTCGAATGCGGTGTTCAGTGTCCGCATGTGGAATCAGCTGATTGGTTGGAGAAACCGGAAATCCTCCTCTCTCACTTTCTCTCTCCACGACGACGGTGCTTGTGTGCGGTGTCAGTGGGTGATCAAGGCAGTCCACGTTACATTTGCACTAAGTCAAATTCATAAAATCACCACCCGTCTCTAAAGACCTCTGTGATTAATATAATATTATATCAACTATAATATAATATGCAAAAGAACTGCTCAACTGTGTAGAAATAATATGGTTTACTCTAAAACGAAGACCAAATAATTTGTTTTGTATTATTTATGTAGTATTATTTATAATTTGTGTCTTTATTTTTTCTGTTAAACATTTTACTTTTTCTCTTCATTTTTTTTTTTAATTTAATTTAATTTAATTTTTTTTTTTTATCTATTTTTTTTTCTTCTACTCAGTTTCAAGCCCATGTACTTTGATAACAAGGTGGACTTGCCTTATTGTTGTAAATTTTAATTATTTAATAAAGTTTTTTTTTTTTTTTTTTTTTTAAAAAGGCCATGTTACATTTATGTTTTATATTCTCTTATACAATTTCCAAATACCAGCCAAACAGAGTATGCTATTGTGTTTTATGCTGTCTCACAATAATATACGCTTTATTTTGAGGTAAAATTAACAATGTAAGTTCAGGCTCTTCAAAAAAAAAAAAAATTTAACTTCATCATCAAAATATTTCTGCTCCTCTGGCAGAAATGTAATACAAAAAGTATATATATATATGTTAAGCACTGTTTTACAAAGAAAGACTAATCCCGTGAAACACAAATGTAACCCTACTTTAGAATAAAAACACACAAAAAAGTATAAATATTTGTCTTCCTAAAGCTCTGGTCCTCAGGCTCAAAGGCCTGAGAGTGTGAGTGTCCTGCACAGTATCTTCACTGATCCTAGGACTACACTCTTCCAGAGACCTCAGATGTTGTACCTGGAGTCTGCTGGAGCCACTCTCCCAGTTTGGGGGTCACAGCCCCGAGTGCTCCGATAACCACTGGCACCTCCCTACATCTTTTCTAGCTCCTCTTTCAGCCCTTGGTATTCTTCCAGCTTCTCTCTCGTTCCTTCTTCCTGATGTTGCTGTCGCTGGGGATTGCTACATCTATAACCGTTGCCATTCCTGTTGTTTGTCCATCAACACGATGTCTGGTTGTTTAGCCATCACCTGTTTGTCAGCGTGGATCTGGAAGTCCCACAGGATCTTAGCTCGGTCGTTCTCAACCACCTTGGGAGGTGTCTTCCATTATGACCTTGGGACCTGGTTATATGGTTATATATAATATGAGATTATGGGACAATGGGCCCCTGGGTGCAGATATGCAAAAGGCCCCACCATGTCTCCCACACAGGAGCAAGACACACAGACTTTGTGGTGTTTTTTTTCCTTTTTGTTGTTGTTATTTTGCATTTCCTTGTAGTCGTTTTGTGTCTCTTTGTGGTTGTTTTGCCCCTTTTTGTAGTTATTTTATGTCTCCTTGCACTTTCTTTGCATTTCTCTGTAGTCACTTTGAGTCTTTTCCTAGTCGCTACGTGTTAATATGAGTGACATTTTGCAGGTGAAGGCCATGGAGCTGCTGACAACTTGGGCCCATGCCCGGTAATCCAAACATGATAGTCGCCAAAAATCAATCCAAACTGCTCATATAAGTGAGCTTCTTATTCCTACCCTCCTCACCAGTATAAAACATTCTTCAATCTTCCGTTCTATTTTGAGTGAGAGTGGCAGGTAAATGAAGATACAAACCTCGGATTCATGTTCAATTTATGTTTAAATCCCTACTTTCCCCCGAGAAATGCCTCCAGCACAAATCCTGATAAGACTGAAGATATGAGTTTTATCTCATATTTGTCAGTGTTACTGGAGATGTCTGTGAAGAATTTCCTTCTACGTCAGACTGACAGAGCAGCAGTGTCAGTGATATACACAGTCGAGCTTATCAGTTGCTCTGTGGACTTTTATCACAGTGTCAGAAAGAATTTATCTGCTAAAGTAGTTCTAAAAATGTCTCAGGAGTGATACCATAAACTCTTCGCACCTGGACATTACCATGGTTTCAAGAGAAGAGACAACATATACACTGAGAGCCATCAGAAGTATTTCATCTCACCATTACCTTATAAGTAACAAGAAGAATCCTTAAAGATGATGAGCTAGCTCCTGTGTGACATGGTGATGGTGTCTGTCTTTTGCAGCCCACAGTATCTGCTGCCAATCAGACAGACAGGTTATTTTAAGACACTGTGACTAATGTGTGCTGCCACAACAAGACCATTGATAAAAAGGGAAGACTACATCTGTGCAGCTAGAAGTTCGGATAACCTGATAAAAATTAAATAAAGAAAGAAATGCAACTGATGAGAATGAAAAAGTGCAGTGAATAAGAGACAGTCTTGCATTAATTGCTCATTACTTTGATACATTTTAATTATAATTAATAAACACCTACTTGCTAGGAGACAAATTCTTAATGTCTTAACTTCCTGAGACCCTACGTCCGCATAGGACATTACATTTTGGGTTTCCTGCACCTTATACTTCCTTCTGCTTAACTTAGACCTGTTGTCCTTGTTTGTGGACACTTATATGCTCAGTCTGCAGCTGATCCTGAAACAAAAGTGGACAAGGTACAAAACCTGATCAAATTTTATGGTTGCAACGTGTATATCTGTGCTATATAGCACCTATAGTTTAATATGGTAAAGAAATTTGACCAATTTTAGAAATAATAACAAGCTGAAATGCTGTTAATTAGGAAGTACTTGTTTGAGGACACTGGGACTAAGCTATTGTATTATCCCAGCATTTCACACAGACCAATTAGGTGTGACAAACTGTTCCTACAGACACTAAGGACATTCATAGACTGGAGTACAGAGCAGGGAAAATGTAATACAGAGTTACAAAAAGAACAAATCACAAGGCTTTTTGATTATTTGCAATTTTGTTGTTGCACAGCCATGTCCAGGCATTGAAATTAACCGTTTTGAGCAGTTTCAGGCCTAACAGTGACCTCAAACCCATACACACTGCACAACAATGTTCAGGTATTTAAACAAACAGTTTTATAATTTTATACACACATGTGACTATTGAAAAAAAGGTTGCAAATAAAGTAACTAAAGTCACTCCATTTCCCTTTCACTTCGACAAATAACTGATGTTTGTCTTCTTCAACAGCTTATATAACTCAACCAGCAGGGCAACAGCTTCAACAGCTGTGGGTTTCTTCGCTGACAATGAGAATGTTTTTTAATGAATTACTTTTGTTATAGCCTGTATGGGGGCAGCACGGAGGCAGTGAGCTCCAGTCCAATCTGATCAAGGTTCTGCCGCGGCCGTTTTCTTGCAAGTGAAGACTATGTCCAGCTGACATTATGTAAGAGTAAAGGTGAGGGTGAGCTTTGTGGAAAGGTTTAGGTCTGTTTGGACAGCTTGTTTAGTGGCTGACTCTGAGGTCAGTTCACTCTCTTCTTCTGCAGATAGATTTCTGTCTATAAGACGTCTGATGAGACATCTGCAGACACTGAGAGTAGAGAAAATGCTGGTTTTGTTTATGTCTGGGGGTGTCTTGAGCATTAACAAAATACATGGTTATTGACACAAAATAAAATAATTATTTCTTATCCACCATGTAAAGACACTCTTTTGTCACTGAAACCTTATATTTGGGAGTTATTACATCTGAGTGGGACAGCATAAATCTACAATTAACTCTTGCCAACTGAAAACGATCCTTGCGACACTCCGTAATTTCACAGCCTTTAAAATTTGGGACTTAACGATCACTCATGGCCCTCACAGAGAAAGCTAAAATAATAATTTCACTAAAAATACTCCTGCTCTGAGCTGTTTCATCCTGTAAAACCTCATCAGCTGTGTTACCAGGCTTAAGGAATCCCTATTTTACATTCAAAATCACCAGCTTTTGTTAAAAAATTGGACATATGCCATGTGATATATGACTATGGCAGCTGGGACCCTTTTCCCATAGGATGCCTATGTTTGGCTTCGGGTTTTCGGAAGAAATCTACTCGATCACCTTATAAGGTGCTATTAAAAAGTGCAAGTGTGCATTCTGAGGCCATCCCTGGATGGGAAGGTTAAAGGTTTGGCCTCCTGGCAACCATTATCCCTCGTTATTGTGGTGTCCTTGAGAAAGACATAAACACCTCTCCGCTCTGGAAGTGCGGTACCTCTTTGGTACTATAATTTGACTGTAGCGTTTACTGACATGCATTATGGTTACATGAGTCATAGGACATTGTGATGACTGCCTACTGTTAAAGATTTAAGTGAGACTTTTTGAGATGACCTAAAAATGGTGAAGAAGGCTAATGCATGTGTCATGTAAATGGTTTCTCCAACAAAGCCATATGCGTGCTTAGAGTTCAGGTGACGTCTGGACTGATTTGAGCAAAGGCAAGGGGGAGTCTTTGTAAACCCTTTGACACAAACAGCAAGTCTATACCATGAGGCCTTCAATATGTTTATTTGTGTTTATGTTTAGTTTATTTAGAAAGCAAACATACAACCATAGACAAAAGCACATAGCAAGGCACATAAGCACAAACAACAAGACGAACGCACTATTAATAAAACAATGACATAACCATATGACCAAAAACATTAAAAACACACTATACAAAAGTACAACATAAAACACAACATAGATCAAAGCACATGGCCACAAACAAACAAAAAAAAACACAAAAGCACAAAGCAAAGCACACAGGCAAGGACAATAGCACACAAGCACAACTAGCAAGACAGTAACATAACCATAAAACCAAAGCACATTAAGGAAAACATACAATATAAAAGCACATAAGCCCTAACATACAGTAAGAAAACAAGGACATAACCACGAATTTCAATCATGACAACATGTTTGATTGTCCAGTAACCACCGTTTTATTGATTTGGAGAATGACTTAAGAGATGTGATGCTCCTGAGTTCTATGGGTACAGTGTTCCAGGTTTGTGCTGCTTGATTAGAAAAGGCTGATTAGCCTATAACATGATAAACTGCAGTCTAACCTATCTTAAATTATATAGATTATTAATGATAAAGCTCAGCTGATGTTTGGCCCTGACTATTCGATGATAGTCTAGTGAGTATAGTGAGGAAAAATCTTATTTACTCTGTTTTCTGAGTCTAACACCATAAGAATGAGAGTCAGATGAAATTACAAACCATAACTCTAAGTGCAACTTGAATTTAAAAGGATATTTCCCAAAACAACTGGATAGAAATCCATATTTGTGTGATTTTGCTGCACTCAAGTGGACAAAAATATTACTGCAAGTGGATTTTTTTCCTCAAAATCCCATTTTAACTGTATTCAGCTGAATGTGGTGTACTTTGACCTCTAAGTTTTTCCTCTAGGACACTAGATGTAAACGCATGAAACCATTATTTTCAGGCTTTCAACTACAGTTCTGTGAAAATTGGTTGCATTATGTGTTTAAAATAAAATATGTGAACAAAAGTGACGACGCTGCAGTCAAAGAAAGTCATTATATTTTAGCATTTCCCCTCAGAGCGGCGAAAATTAATTCATTTCCTTAAAAAAAAAGGTTTCACAGAGTGCTCATAGATATATATACATAGATGCTGCACCCTGGCTTGTGGGCTGCATCAATACCGCCGCCATCTTGCCTAGGTGCTCTGACCGGTTCAGACCCGTGTCAGATTCAGCAAAAATGCCACATTTTTGCTCTGCATTTGGGTGTACGAACGAGAGAAGTGTTAAAACCAAGCAGAAGGGAATAACATTCCACAGGTAAGAAGTAGTTTTACAATATTTTACTGTTACGAACATGTTTAATGAGATATATATATCTCAAAAAGTGATCCTTCTTTAAGCTAATCAAGTAAAGTAACTGTCCTGATCTGGTCCTAATGCCAAATTAAGCTAACGTTATGTTACACAACTTAAAGAAAAAAGGTTAACATTTATATAATATTACTTATAAAATTATGATGCTTTGTCAAACAGCTATGTCGGTGTATGTGTTATTCCAAACTGTCAGCTATGTGTTTCATGGCACCAACGTGACATAACGCAGTATAACGTTAGTAGTTAACTTGTGGCCTTAATTGTTACTACAAATTATGTGGAACTGACACACTTATTTTGTGTGTAGTTTCCCAAAAAACACAGATAGAAGACGGGCATGGGTAGCAGCAGTGAGGAGAAAGGACTTTGTCCCGAGTGGCTCCTCAGTCATCTGCAGCTGTCACTTCAGACCTGAGGACTTCGACAGGACTGGGCAGACTGTCCGTTTAAGTGACGGAGTGACTCCCTCTGTATATATTTTTGTAAATATGATCTAATAATGTTAACAGTTCTGTGTCCAGGCTCCCATGAGCACTGTGGTGTTATACATATGAGATTAAAGCAAAATTTTGTGTAAACATGCAGCTCTAAGTCATTTATTTTCACTTGTACAAAACCAACATTTGTTAATCAGAGTGTGTAACTACACTGCAGCTCGGCACAATCCTGCTGATACACTATTTTTTGCACATTGTGTGACTTAAAGTGTGAATAAACATTTATAATCGAAATTAATAATTAAATGACATCATGGTGGGCATTGTACATCTAGTAAAGAATATTTATTACATGGGGAAAGTTTAGTTTAAAGCCCTTTTCACACAGAGCGCGCAAAGCGCTACCGCGGCGTCTGCGCGCCGCCAGCCTGCGCTCGAATTGAACATTTTTTAATTTCACCGCAACGCGCTGTGACGACACCTCGGCGCGTCCAATAGCAGAGAAGAGTCTGAAGTAGACCCGGAAGCAGTCACCATGGAGCTGTAGCTTCTGAACGAGCCTGTACTCCCCCAAATCCTGTCTTGCGCACCTTGCTCTCCGCTTGCTCTGCGCCCTACCGCCGCGAAAATCGCACTCAGTGGCAGCGCGGCTCCACCTGGGCAAGATGGCGGCCGCGTTGACGTATCCCTCCAATGACGAGCGCCGTTGAATGCGGCATCTACGTATATATACTGTATCTATGGACAGCCCTGCTGAACAAAACGGGAAGCTTACCTTATTTGGATTTTCTTAGAGATATGATTTAGCTGGTGGTTTCTACACATCGAATTTAACTGACTGATAAACAGTTCAATGAGATAGTTTAAATTAAACTGGTAATGGATACTTACCGAAGAGTCCGATAGCACCCCAGGCGAAGCAGCCTCCATCTTCCTCCCCTTTGTCTGTCTCAGAGTAAAGCACACCTAAAGGGCGACCCCTTCCCACCTCTTAAAGTAACACACCCATTGTGTTAAACTGTCCAGCACATTAAATGTGTTAAGCTTTCTGTGCATTTTTGTACACAACTTGTGTTGAAATCCACACAAAATGTGTTACATGTAACAGCACATTTTTTGTGTCATTTTTTAACACATCTCTTCTAAGAGTGCACACGGTAAAATACTCCACTACAGGTGAAAGTCCTGCATTCAACATGATACTTAAAGGGCCAGTGTGTAATATTTGGCATGGTTTATTGTCAAATCTGAATCTGAATATTCTACCCATTAATATGTTTATATAAGTGTATAATCG
>NC_065514.1:17092524-17111670 GCF_006386435.1 Epinephelus moara | reverse complement strand
ACCTCGTCGCTAGATAGACCTACTCCTGAAAAACTCGTGTCTGTACAAGGCTTTTTGTTCCTACGAGGCCACCGTCATTTACTCGACGGGAGGGGTGAGCGAGTGAGCCCTGCAATCTAGAATTTGACCACTGATGTCACTGTTTTCAACCCATTTTACACACTGGCCCTTTAAGTAAAAGTAACAATGTAAGTATCAAATGTACTTGAATCACTGTTACTGCTGTATTAATGTATACGTTGCGTTGTGCTAATTTTAACTCCTTTATATATTGTTGGGTAGTTTAATCTACAGGAATGCATCATGTTCTGTAGGATCATTAAATGTTTGTAGTGAGGCTATCCTGTGAGAATCACGTATCTCTAAAAAGTCAACTTTATTTAGTTTATTTCGCTCTAGAAGTAAGAGAATTTTCTCAACACATAGAGGAACATTTCATCATTCATTTTATCACAAACACGTCAACACATTTGGAGAAACATGGTTTTCACTGGACAGCAAGTGAATGAAAAACTGCACTCTGAAAAGTAGGCCTAACTAAAGCTGTCAGACAAATGTAGTGGAGTAAAAAGTACAATATTTACCTCTGAAATGTAGTGAAGTAGAAGTATTAAGTAGCATAGACAGTAAAATACCTCAAATTTGTACTGAAGTACAGTGCTTGAGCAAATGTACTTACTTAAATTCCACCACTGCAAACACAATCTGCTGCTTTCTCTGTGTCCATTTTCATCTTCTGCCCCATCTCCACAGCATCCTTGTCACCTCTTTCACCCCTGATGAGTTTGCACCCCTGTTCACTGTAACAGTTAAGGCACTCAAATACTGGCATGTTTTTCATAAGAAAAAGTAAACAACACAAATATATAACAGATGTTAGTAATGCTCCATCTTAACACTGACCTGTTCGCTGCTGAACTGCAGCTTGTTGTTGGCCTTTATACAGAGCAAGCACAACTGGACTAACTAAAATTCACATGTGGAGGTCATGATCATAGATTTGACAGACTTGTTCATATTCTGGGAACCAGACGTTGTGAATGGTAATATGTAAAACACATCAACACAAGTCATCATTCTACATTTGTTATCTAGATTCATATTTTAGAAGAATAAAATCAGATTCACTACTAAGATTGCTGACTAGATGAATTTTGACCCGTCTCTTTTTGTAGTTTTTAACCACTTGTTGCTCCCTCTTTGTTGCTTTATTGGTGTGTAACTGATTTCTCCTCATTGATGCAGAAACGGGGTGAATACACTTTGTCCACCAAATGTATCATAGAGATGGAGCCATACATGTGCGCAATGTATCAGGACCAGGTCCAAGTGTGCAACATCTGTCACAACTTCGCTTTCCAGGTACATGTTTCCTCTGTTTCTCTTCTATGTATAAATGCATCAGCTCTGAAAAATACCTGAATGAAACTGATTAGAATTAGTTCTGTCATTGCCCCCTCTGGGTTTGGGAAAGAGTTACTGCCTCAAGCGAGGGAGTTCAAGTATCTGGGGATCTTGATCAGGAGTGAGGAGAGAATGGAGCTTGAGATGGATTGATAGTTTGGTGCGGCTTCTACAGTGATGCAGGCGCTGCGCCAGGCTGTCATGGTGAAGAGGGAGCTGAGCTGGAAGGTGTCATCCTGACTTGTTCTTCACCTTGCATTGACATACCAGTGATCATTTTTGCTTTGGTTCAGCTAATGTGTGACAAACCTGATCTTTACAAAACAAATATTCTCACTTCATGAATCGGATCTTTTTTTTTTCTTTCAGTGTCAGATTTGTGAGAATTCTTTATGTGGCATTAAGATACACAACCCATGTGTGGCCAGATACTTCAAAGGAAAAGCAGAGCCGCGGTGTCCAGCTTGTGATGACTTTTGGCCACATGAAATCCCTGGTATTTATTGTTTATTAATAAAAACTGTTTACACACTTATTAGACCTACAATAATTACATAGATGCATATTTTTAAAGTCCTACATACATTCACTACATATACCTTTAAAGAAACTGGTTCCCTTTCTTCTCAAAAATCAGATTTTGTTCTATTTTGATTTACGAAAAATAATCATACATTTGCAATTGTGTGGTACAACATGCTGGTCGACCGTTTTTATTGTCTAAATTATTTATATTAGATGACTGCATGAAAAAGAACTTATATATTCTGGCCTTTCATCTCTTATTTTACTTAATTTGACCTTTTAAAACCACATAGTATATTGTCTTACTTTATGTGTTAATAAATAGAATAAAAATGAACAGATGCATGACTGCCAAGTGACTAGAACGAGAAAATACTCTCTGCTTATATGTTTCAAATATTTTACTGTTCATTACAGAAGTCAGATGGCCCCGTTCTCAGTCCAGAAGATGAGGACTTCAGCATCAAATTTGTTTGTTTGTTAAATTTTTTTCAACATGATTTTGTACTAAACCAAACGTTTAATATAAAAATTAAAGTTATTTTTACAAAATAAATATTATATCTTTGTTTAATGTTTATTTAAGCACAGTCATCATCAGGAAAAAAACAATGCATTTTCATTTTGTGCTTTTGTACACAACACATCTGCACCTGAATGTTTGTTTCCATCATTTGTTTGTTCATTGCAGTCATTTTCCCTCCACATTGTTCAATCCTATGTGCTGCTTTGAGCTCAATTATTAAGAACATAATAAAGCTTCTAAAAATGTAATTTTCAGGCACCTTTTGTTTTTTCTCTGCATAACATGCAGATGCAGTGTCATCCATCTTAATTCTCTCTCAAGCCAGGTTCTTGATCTGACAGAAATCAGACCTTATTATTACAACAGCATTAAAGGTTTTACCAAACCAGGGGAGACACAAATATCATGAGGCCTTCTGTTGAACATTTATTCTCATAAAGTAAATGTAGTATTTACACAAGTTTTGCATCGCTGCTGAATCCTGACATGTATAATTTACACATTACCTTGATAATCCTGTCTAAATGAAGTTGCTATGATAATGATGAAAAACATTTACACCCAACTGAATATACTTTCACATTTTCTTTCCCCTAAATACTTGAAACAATCTGAAATAGGTAACTGCATACAGTCAGAGCTAGAGTCATGCTTTATGTCTGCAAAATCCAACCACCTAGATAATAATAATAACAGTTTTAGTCTCTGTTGCTGAATCCCAAATTATGTCTTGTATTATCTTCTGATAACAATGTGTCACTTGTGCTGTAACAATGCTGTGACTGAAGCATAAGCCAAACTGAAGCCACCTAAGGAAAGTTCACCTGTTGGGAGCCCATCGTGTCCAGTCTGTTAAGGTCCACATAGGCTCAAAGGTATACAACATGCTGTATTAGATAGATAGACTTTATCTAATGGCTTTATATAAAATTTAAACATGTCTAGTACAACTATACCAGGTCTGCGACTAACAACTATTTTAATTGTAAAATAGTCTTCTGATTACTTTCTGGTTTAATGAAATCATAGTTTGGTCTATAAAATGTCAGAAAATAGCAAAACATGCCCCTTACATTGCCCATTTCATAAAGCCACAGTGATAAATTCATATCCCCTTTCTTATTTGACAAACTGTCCAAAACCCAGATATATTCAGTGCTATAATGTAAGAAAGAAAAGCAGAAAATTGTCATACTTAGGAGCCTGAAAAGATCAATTGTTAGGCATTATTACTTGATAAATAATGACTTTAACAATTGATTATGCTGCATTTGTGTTGTTTACATACTATACTGTCACACATCAACAGCAGTTTCATTTTTGCAACATGCCAGTTGATACAGGTCATGAGAAAAGGGTGTTGTGACTCTACAGTATATTAGCCTGAGAGGAGCCCTGCTCAAGTATCTTCAGGGTGACAATGAACCTGATACCTTTCTAAACCACGGATAGAAAAAAGCATATATGATTGGGTTCAAACAAGAATTAAAAATCAACAGTCAGGACACAATGGCCCAAGATGAAGCATCATTTGAGATGTACTGTCCTGCGAGGGAGGGATAGTAATACGGACAGAAACTCATCAGAAACACCAGTATGACAATACCCAGAGTCCTGGCTGCTTTTCTCTCCGACTTCTTTGCAGTGACTCGAACTTTTCTGGCTGCAGCAGCTGTAATGTGAGACTGCATGGCACAAGCCTGAGACACTGCCACAATAAACACTCTCATGTACAGAATGAGGATGATTGAGCAGGGGCCGATGAATGTGAACACAAGGTCGAGAGTTCCGGAGATATAGTTAATGACCACCATACACTCCCCATAGCAGGAGTTGTCTGTCAGGCTGCCTGAGATGGTCCTTTAAAATCAAGCCGTTGTAGAGAAATGAGCAGGCCCAGCACAGGCACACAGACACCTCAATTCTGCTGCGAGTGATTTTGTTTGGGTACTGCAGAGGATAACAAATAGCTACAAAGCGATCGATTGATATGAGCACCATGTTCCCCACAGACGCTGAGGTGAGAGTGAAGCCTATAATGTAAGACAGAGCACACATGACATCGCCCAACAACCAGCAGGTTTCTATGAATCGCACGGTTTCCACCGGAGCTACAGTGAGCGCAGTGATGGAGGAGAAAAGTGTGTAGAGAAGGATGGCCTCAAAGCGAGGACGCATTAAACCCCTGCAGGACAAGTTCAGGAGCGGAGGGTCACAGAGCTCCTCTCCCTCCAGGCTGTCCATCATCCAGCACTGTGGAGAGGTGATGACCTGAACCTGCTGAGCTCAAGCAGCTCTCTGATCGTACAAGACATAGTGCAGCTCACTTATTTCTTACGGCACTCCTCAACTCCCCAGTCATCCTCCTCATGACTGTCTGCTATAGGCTTATAGGCTGCTTTTGTCAGTCTATTTGTTGTATCTGTTATTTCTTCTCATCCCTCCTCCTCTTCCTCATCTCTCCCTTGGTTATTCCATCATCCCACCTTCCTTTTTTTTCAGTTACATGATGCAACATAGCAGAGTCATGCAGCTGATGAAGAACTTTTCTCTTAAGTACAAAGCAGTGGCGTAAGGTAGTTACAATGGGCCCCAGTGCACGCTATTATGAGGGGCCCTATTACGCCCTAGTTACAAGTTATGAAGCACACACACACACACACACACACACACACAGTTTTAGGTGTATATATATTTTAGCAACAGTGTGTCTTACTGCCGCTTTTACGTTGCATCCACTTGCAGATACTTGATATTGGACACATTAACATACATATTACACAGCAATCATCATTACATATCTGTATAAGTCTAATCTACAAAAGAAAAAAGGAAATTATTAGTTTAACTTGATTGTTTTTTATTGGTAAATTATAGTTCTTTAAATAGTTTATGTAGAATAAGTTTATAATTTGTTATCGATTGAGACTGTTTTACACAACCAGAGAGCCATGATGGAGATGGGTTTGCCTTATTTAGGGCATGTATGGAAAATAGCACCATTTTTGTTTTAATGTGAGTTCTTCTTTGATTATGGCCTCGCTTTTTTTGGGGGGGAGCAGAGTTGTTTTGCTTTTAAGCTGGCAGTAGAGGTAGTAACAGTGCCAAATCAGTGTCTGTGTGAAGGTGACAGCTGGAAGGACAGGACCATAGACAGGATGGGGGTGTTGTTTAGATGGCATCTTATGTATGTGACCCACCACCGCAAAATTTAAAAAGCAGCTAGCAGCAGTTAGCAGCAAACTCAAAGAAGAAGAACAGGCCCAAAAATGTCTGTTATTGGGAAAACAATAAGGTCCAGTGCATTATAATGTGAAGGGTGGCTATGGTTTGGTTTATAATGTTTTAGTTATTTATGTAGCAGTAATTACACAGAAGCAGCAGTTGCACTGTCATAAAAGAGAGAAATGCTAATGAAAACCAGTGAAAATTAAAAGAGACAAGAAAGATATGAACAATTATGAAAATATAACTGAATAATGTCAGTCTGTCTGTCTCAGTCACTCGCAGCGCTTTCTGTTTCTATGACATCAAATGTCATAGAAACAGAACGATGACCCGGCCAAGGTCACGTTTATAAGGCCTTCAGATCATTGTGATCTCTCACTTTGCACTTGGATTTGGACCAGAACCAACCTGTGGAAAGATTACTCTGTGAGATTTAAAGCAGAAAGCAGAACTTTTTCGAAAACACTTTTCAACCGTTTGGACAACTCAACTTTGTGGAAAACCCGAAGATGGCCCCCAGGGACTTACACCTACCAGGTAAGACAACTTCTAGATTTATTTTAGTATTTTTCTGGTTGACACGACCTCTGAAATTGTTTAAAGCGTTATCAGTTTAAAAGTTGGACAGTTCATAGCATGTTTTTAGGTCTGTCGGAAAACTCAGATTTGGTGAAAACAGACGCTTATTTCTATTGATCACAATCTCGTTATCACACTAATTCACGTTTGTCGTGTAAACGGCTGTATTTGACGGACAGGATGTGTTAAATCAACCGGGACAGGTGCGGAATGTGTTAATAATTAATGTAGTGATTTGAAAACACTGCTAATTTTGTTTGAGGGTATCAATTTATCGAAATGTGACAATCTGTGATCAGTTCCACTGAAAAAAAAGAGATGGCGACCGGGCTGAATTTTAAACATTATCAAAAATGTTATCATGTTGTGCGCCATGGCAACGANATTTTGTTTGAGGGTATCAATTTATCGAAATGTGACAATCTGTGATCAGTTCCACTGAAAAAAAAAAAGAGATGGCGACCGGGCTGAATTTTAAACATTATCAAAAATGTTATCATGTTGTGCGCCATGGCAACGATGGAACGTCAGGACGTGAGGACGCACAGGTGTAATCAGACCAGGGCACGGTCTCCTGAGTTCGTTTGTTTTGATTGTTGAAGCCTGGCTTTTTGTATCTGGTTCTCTCAGTGTCAAAGTATATCATATTAAATAAACTTAGCCTATTTTTAACATTTAATATTGAAATGCGCTTCGCTCGTTAGTGTGGTATTTTGTTTGCGAGAGACAAGAGAATGATTTGTTATGTAACTGTATGTGACTGACTGTGTGTGTGCGTCCTGCGCCCAGGATGAGATCACCTGCTACACGCGCTGTGATTTGCAGCTCATACACTTTGAGAATAATGTGTTAAAAACTTGTAGTTGGGTCTGCCCAGAGCTCACTGGGGTATTTTTTGGATTAATGTAGCCATGGTGCACTGTGCGTAATGACGCATGTGGTGCGACTCATATGAAATAGCCTACATTTACACTATTGCAAACCATCGGGTGTTTTGTCATCACTGAAGTGATGTGGATTGATCACATTGTTACTGCAGCTTTATTTGATGCTATCTAATGCAGCATTAATTGATTATCATGTCATCATCTGTTCAAGGGTCAATGACGTGGCGCTACTTTTTTGTGCCCATATGGTTTAGCCAAATTTAAAAGGGTTAAAATTTGAAAATAAATGTATGATTAACTTACAAACTTCAATTTTGTGTGGATCCAGTATAAAATTTCTGATTTTAATACATTTTGAGAGAATATATTAGAGGATAATGGCAAAACTGTCTAAGTGGTGTAACCAAAAAAATACTGCATCAAATAATTAAACTTGTTTAAAAACACTCAAATTCTCAATAAAACACCATATCAACTGGCATGATCTTTAAATTATTACTTTTTTATATTCAATAAAGGTAATGGAATACAATTGTTCTAAATATGAAATTTTATTTGGGGAATCATGAAAGTCAAGTAAACTACATGAAGTGTCAAGTGGTGTAACCACCATTTAAGAGGCCGTTTTGTTAGTAGGCCTATTGTAAAGAAGGCCATTTGACAGGAAATGGTGTTACAGAGAAGGATCCCTGATGATCACAACTGCTGCATGACAAGGTTGGAATCTCTTAAAATTACTAATAAATTGATGTTTTTAGACTCTGGCCAGGTTTGGTAAGTTTACATGTCAAATGGTATGACCCTAGAAAAACATTAATAATTCATAAAAATAATTAAAATGAATATTCAATTTAAAAATTATGTTTGAAATATTGAGACTAAGGCCATGTGCTTACACAGGTGTCCATGGTAATGCTGTCCATGGTAATGCCTGTCAAATTTGATTTTAAAATGAAATGTCAAATGGTGTAACCGGTTACACATTTGACTCCTATTAAGAGCCTTTCTGTTATAGGCCAATTATGTCAAATATCAGCAGTTTGTGATAGTAATTTGTTAGATATCAGTAGTTTATGATGCTAATTAAAGATGTATTATAAAAAAAACTACTTTTGAACTTGTACAGTAGCTTTAAAATACCTAAAAATCCAATAATTCATTTAAAGTAGAAATGTTACTCAAATATTAAAATTTCTGTCTGTAAAATACAATTATTTACATTTCTGCTATTTCATTACTAATATATGATACATTTATAGAAAAATAAAGTAATCAAACTAAATAAATAAAATCAATTTTCCCCATTATATGCCAGTTTCTAACAAGGAAAAAGTGGCTCGTCATAGAGTGCTAATGCAAATGAATGCTAATAAATAATGCTGCAGCAAGGGCTAATTTCGTCCTTACGAGTTGTTGTTGTCAGGTGACTTTTTTCTTATCAGAACTTAAGATACAAAACATGAGTTAATTTTTAAAATGAAACGTGATTGTGAAATGTTTTTTTCAGCAAAGAATTTACAGAAGTTCACTTAACCTTATTGACTGTCATATTTGATTGTCAGTGTCAATTTCTTCAACAAACAATGGTGTTTGACTGGAGAAGGAACATGGTCAGGCAGTGTATCATATTTTTATGAAAAATACCAGTTACACCAATTGACACAACCCAGTGTCATTTGGTGTAACTGGTATTTTTTCATAAAAAATATGATTATATACAGGAAAATAAATGTAGAGTAAAATGTGGAATAAATGTAATCCACTTTTGCAGTGCAACACTGCGTTTTTTAACAAATTTTACATAATTTGTCACGTGTTATTTAGAAAAAAGGGGTGTTCTTAGGAAATGTCCTGCTCAGTATTGCTAAAATGCATTAAAATTTAAATACAGAAATACTCCAAAAATAATGCATTAAAATTTAAATACAGAAATACTCCAAAAATATTTCAATTTAATGCTTTTGAAATAAAGATTTTTTTTATAAGTACACTTAAATATACTGTAGGTGGATAAAATATTTAATATTTATCATTCTTTCGTGGTTACACCATTTGACATTTTCAGGAGCATTCAGTCTTACTTTTCATAAAAAATTGTGCAAATGTCATTTCAAATGACATAAAACCAACAAAAATACAGAATGTACATTTTAACAAATCTGATGCATGCTTTGAAAACTATTTTTGAAGATATTTCTGAATTGCTCATCTTGCCAACCCTTATTTGTCACTGACCCTCAAACTAGGAGGCTGAGCTGCGCAGTATTTGATAGTACTGTTAGAAGGTGTGTGTTGGTGAACTTTGATACTGATGTAGTGCAGCTGTATTTAGTATATGTGTATGTTGTAGTGTTTTCCAGTTTACATTTTGATTGCTGTTTATTTAATCCAAAATATTTAAAGAGAGACTTAATCAGAAATCCTTATAATATATGGCTAATATATTATTATTATCATTATTATTATTTTTATTATTATCATTATTATTATTATTAATATTAATAACAACATATTGCTATTTGTACCGGGGTACAATTAGAAGCCGATGCTATTTGTACCCTGGTGTAGGCTATATAGCAGTGTATGCTATTTACACCCAGCCGTACAATTAGAAGTGGATGCTATTCGTACCTTGGATTATAGTGATGTGTGCTGCTTATACCCACCTTGGTGCAAATATTTGTAGCTTACTCTCATTTTGTACAACTAAACTATTATCTTCTCAACCTCAACCCTCAGGACCTAGGTTAGCTACATAGTTAACTATCCTACCATTACAATGCAACCATGCCAAGTGCCTTTTCTTTAAGCGGATTTATGGTTGTGCGTAGACCGTCGCCCATGCTGTTGTGAGCATTTTTACTTTTGCGGTGGTGTGTCTGAGTCACTCTGCAGTTACACCTCCAAAACACTAGTTGGCGGCAGAGGTTTCTGTGAAGCGCTGTAAAGTTTAGTTTATTCAAGTCACACCCAAAACACGCATTAAACATGTCTTAATAGAGATGATTTCAAACACAAGCATACACACATCAGCTTCACTATAACTCTCAGCATTCACACACAAACACTTGTGTTAATCCGGACACATTTTCCTCACAAATACAATGCTCATGTTATTAGCACAAGCCTATGGCATTTTACATTGTATAAATTAGCCTAGCAACTAGCGATCGTTCCCTCTTCTCATATAAAACCAGGGACAACAGCGACATTTAACAAAGGTAACGGCACACAGTTTTGCTCCATTACAACTCAAAAAGTTCACTGACAAAACAACTGTCTTATACTAAACACGTTTTCCAAACAAATATAACATGCTAACGTTATTAGCGCCAACCTATGGCATTTTACATTGTTTAGCCTAGCAACTAGCGATCTTTCCCTCTTCTCATATAAAACCAGGGCCAACAGCAACATTTAACAAAGGTAACGGCACACAGTTTGGCTCCATTACAACTCACAAGATTCACCGACAAAACAACTGTTTTATACTAAACAGGTTTTCCAGACAAATACAACATGCTAATGTTATTAGCGCCAGCCTATGGCATTTTACATTGTATAAATTATCCTAGCGACGAACGGAGATTTCCTCTGCTCATATGAAACTTGGATAAATCCTGAAGTATAAATCCCTGAAGGATAAATTACACACAAGACTAAATGCTATTTTAGTGGAGGCTTTACTGTCTTCACAATCTATAGTTTCTTCTCTGTGAAATAATAGTAAATAAAAGCTTTGTTTCCACTGAGGGAAATGGTTTTAGTATACAGAAACAGACAGGTCTGCGTCAGTTAGGTTTTTTTATATGCACAAAGTTTGTTGTCACATGTCATACAGGGGTGAAAATAGCCCAGCTGAGAGGCCAAGGCTAGTTATACTGGGGTACAAATAGTCACTCCGATATTATAATTTGAGTATTTGATTTTTTTCCCCCCTGAAGACATCAGGATCCTCGACGACGATGAAGGTGAGGTTCAGGTAGGTGATGTACAGGTAGGTGATGTACAGGTAGGTGATGTACGTTTAGATGACTTCATTCCCCTAGGAGAGGCCGAGGAGGACGACGATGAAGAGGACTGGTCTGACGTGGAGAGCGAAGATTCCGGGTACAGGTCCATCAGCGAGGGGGAAGAGGAGGAAGAGGAGGAAGAGGAGGAGGTGGA
Organism: Epinephelus moara; assembly: GCF_006386435.1. NCBI lineage: Eukaryota > Metazoa > Chordata > Actinopteri > Perciformes > Serranidae > Epinephelus > Epinephelus moara. The sequence continues at coordinate 17,100,354 of NC_065514.1, read as the reverse complement.
CGTTGATGACGACAGATTTCGGCCAGGATGGCGTTATTTTCCTGTTCCTTCCCCGGAGCCTCTTGCACAGCCAGTGGAGCGTCATGAAGATCTGCCCCCAGTCTCTCCTAGGTCTGAAGACTCTGCTCCCCCAGCCTCCGGCCTCAGCTCATCCACCAAGAGGAGCAGGGAGGACAGCGACACACCTCAGGTAAGTGGGAAGAGGCAGAGGAAGACCTGTGAGGACTGCGATGAAGAGCCAAGACCCTCCACTTCAGGCACCATCTCCTCCATGCCCAGAAGATATTGGCCGAGTTCTTTCCAGTACCTGAGGAGGCCCGATGACAGCGACTCCGATGAAGACTGACGGACCTGATTGGGAAACCTTTGTGTCTGAAAGGACTGATAGGCCTAGGCAGCCTCTGCATCTGGCGAGGCTAGCACAGCCCTCGGTAGCGTCTTGCACCAGGGCTTTTTCTTTACATTTTACTCTTTTATTATAGTTGATATTGCTGGATGCATTTACCAGTGATTGGGTAAAGCCCTATGCGGCCTCTGCGTCTGGCGAGGCTAGCACAGCTCTTGGTAGCATCTTGCACCAGGGCTTTTTATTTACATTTTAATCTTTTATTATAGTTGATATTGCTGGATGCATTTACCAGTGATTGGGTAAAGCCCCATGCGGCCTCTGTGTCTGGCGAGGCTAGCGCAGCCCTCGGTAGCGTCTTGCACCAGGGCTTTTTATTGACATTTTACTTTTTCCATTATAGTTGATGACACTGGATGGATGTTCCAGTGCTGAGTTAATAATAATAATAATAATAATAATAATACATGATACTTATATAGCGCTTTCCAAGGCACTCAGAGATGATTTACAAATTCAGGGACAAAACAACAACAAAAAAAGGCAAGGAACAAGCAAGAGAACAAATGAGGGATGAGGAGAAGAAACTGTCAGCAATTTAATAAAAGCAGCAGGACAGTGGCATCGGCGATAGTGGAGGAGCTCAGACAGGTATTTGTATGTTATGAGGAGAGATTTGTAGTCCTGCAGGTTAGGAGGAGAGAGATGGACGGAGGCAGGCGATGGTCCTGAGGTGAAAGAAGGCTGTTTTGGTGATGTGTTTGATGTGCCGGTCGCAGGAGAGGAATTAATCGAAAATGACGCTAAGATTTCGGATGTGAGTGAGGTGCATACTGTGGAGCCGTCGATGTTGAGGGTGAAGTTATGGGTGGATTTGGTGACTGCTTTTGGTACAAAGGGTGAAGTTATGGGTGGATTTGGTGACTGCTTTTGGTACAATGATGATAATTTAGGATTTGTGTCAGTTTAATTGGAGGAAGTTGGTTTGAAGCCAGGATTTTATTTCAGTGATGCAGTTTGTCAGGGTTGAGTGGGTGGCAGTGGAGATTGTATTGGTGGAGATCAGGAGCTGGATATCATGGACGATGCAATGGAACTGGACACCATGTAGGCGGATTAGGTGACCAAGGGAGAAAAGGTACAGGATGAAGAAGAGGGTACCAAACTGAACCTTGGGGGACACCTTTGAGGAGGGGAGCAGTGGAGGATTTGCAGTTATTGATGGAGATGAACTGAAGCCTGTCTGAAGTCTGAGGGATAGAGGGACTGATGGTGTCGAAGGCAGCACTGAGGTCGTGGAGGATGAGGATGTTGAGTGTTCTGGCATCAGAGGTTAGAAAGAGGTTGTTAGTGATTTTAAGCAGGGCAGTTTCAGTACTATGGTTTATCAAAATCAGGATTGAATGTTTCATACATGTTGACAGAGAGGTGGTGTTTCAGTTGGGAGGTTACAGCACGTTTCAGTAGTTTAGACAGAAAGGGTGGATTGGAGATTGGCCCGTTAAGTTATTTGGGATGTCAGGGTTGAGTCCAGTTAACAGATGAAGCAGGCTATACTGTTACATATTTTCCTTTATAAAGTATAGGTGGCTATACCAGAGTGAGGTAAGTCAGGACTTCATGACAACATCGACACAAGTATTTCTGTCACTAACCAGTTTAATAATATCACATTGTCTTTGCTCACTCTGCTGCATTGTCCTGTGTCTTCAGGTGGAGGTGGATGCAACAGAGGGAAAATAATTATTGCTAACAGAAAGAAAAGTCTCCAAGTCTCTTTTACTTAGGTATTTATAGGTGGACCAGATCCCCCCCACACAAGATGCGACAACGTGAAAGACCAAGACAAGACCGAATGAGAAGGATGGATGACTCCAGGACCAGATGAGAAGGATGGATGACTCCAGGACCAAATGAGAAGGATGGATGACTCCAGGACCAGATGGAGAGTGATGGGCGTGTTTCATTCAGTGGGCTCAGTAAGTAATCCCCTCACTAAGACTACAAAAGTACCATAGTGACATAAAGTGGTGCTGAGATAAAGTTAACTTTACATATGTGAATTATTTTTATTACAGGAGCCTTGTTGAATATTATTCATTGTTTATTATATCATTCCATAGTCGAGTTCAAAAGTCTTCATGACTTGTGTTTCTGTTTTATAGGACAGGACTCCTCTGAGGTTTTGGTGCTCCTGGGGCAGCTGAGAGTGGACGTCAATCATCCCAGGTAGACCTGACACCACAGCAGACCACTGACCCACTCTCAGTACTCGAGTGAGTTCAGGATGCCCCTGCACCTCCACCTCGACCCAGGAGACCTCTCTCTTTGCCCACCAGATGAAACAATGAGTGCCCTGTCCCCACCAGCTCAGAGGACGCTGTCAGTGACTGCTTCCTCTGTACTGGTGGAATTATGGCGCTCCTCACATGCACCTAGTAATAATGATAATAATAATAATAATAATAATAACAGAAATAATATTAATAGTAATAATAATAGCAATAATAACAGTAATAATAGTTACATCAATAGAAATAATAATAATAATAATAGTAATAATAATAATAATAGTAGCAATAATAACAGTAATAGTAGTTAAATTAATAGAAATAATAATAGTAGTATTAATAGTAATAGTAATAATATTAATAATAATTAAATTAATAGAAATAATAATAGTAGTATTAATAGTAATAGTAATAATATTAATAATAATAATAGTAATATTAATAATAATAATAGCAATAATAACAGTAATAGTAATAATAATAATAATAGTAATATTAATAATAATAATAGTAGCAATAATAACAGTAATAGTAGTTAAATTAATAGAAATAATAATAGTAGTATTAATAGTAATAGTAATAATATTAATAATAATANGTCGGGGGCATTTTGCCCCTGGTAGGGTTTCCCATGGCAGATTGGTTCTGGGCGAAGGGTCAGACGAAGAACGGTTCAAAAGACCCTTCATGATGGACAACAACAGGAGAATGTGTACCCTGCCAGGAGGGTCCCCGGGGCACCACCCTGGAGCCAGGCCTGGGGTTGGGGCCCGTGGGCGAGCGTGGGACCCAGATAGGGGAGGACTACGAGTACGAGTACGAATAATAATTATTATAATAGTAATAATAATAATAGTAGTAATATTTATAGTAATAATAGTGATAATATTAATAATTTTATTTGTATAGTACTTATCTGAATAAGGTTACAAGGTGCTTCACAAAGTGCATGAAAATTACAATTACAATAAAATATTAAAAACAAATAATGTGACTGTGTGTGTGTGTGTGTGTGTATGTTGTAAAGTGGGCCTATCTACAGTATGGGGTACACCAGTGTATAGGTTTCTGTGGATTTACAAAGAGTGATGTTCACCTCAGTTTTTCTCAGACCACACTGTGCCGTCTCTTCCTGTCAAACATCTGATGTGTACCTCACTCACTCCTCCTCTGCTGCAGACCTCCATCCAACTATAAGAGAATGATGACTGTCAGTAATGTCGTGACTGGCTCCTCCTCCATCAAACACCAATCATAATCTTTTGTTCTCAGATAAAATCTATGACTAACAAAAGTAAGATAATGTTTTACCTGGCCAGTAGGATTCACACTGTGGCAGAGACTGCATAGTTTTCACAAACATAGAATCTGTTTCTCAAAGTTATTTTTGGACAGTAATGGTCCTCCGTCAGTAACAGTTAAATATGAAAAAAAGATCCTGTGCAATGGGCAGAGCCTCAAGCCTTGCAGACATGAATTTGGAGGGGATGTGACAAAAGGTGTACGGCACATGTGAAAACCTTTCTGTCAAAAAGAGACCTTAGCGTAGGACGAGGGTCTTTGAATAGCTTGAGCTGGATTCGTCTGGAGATAAAGGCATTGAAGGATTTGTGATCGCTGTGAGCTTTTGACGTCTCCCAAGAGAACATGAGAGCGTAGCAGGAAATACAGACGATATCCACCCTAAGCGCATGACAGTGAATGGCATTTGTGACTTCTTGTGAAGCTGTCCAGGCTCTTCTGAAGTTTCTATCCATCTTTCGTGTCCTGCATGATCTTTTTCACAGCAGACTCCCTGCACGTTGTTGACCTGAAAATAGTCAGAGGGTTGTCTGAAATTAGATTCACATCACCAGGGGCCACATGTTGGCTGTGGGCAGTTAGTGTTAATTGGTATTATTAATGTTAAACAAAGATATTCCATAATCATTCAGATCTTCATGTTATCCTTATATGATGTGGTATGTGAAAATATTTTGTGGGATGAATACTGAAAGGTAGCCATAGCTCTTAATACATATTTTTGTTGAGCCTACATCGTTGTGAGCATTTGTACTTGGAGGTGGTCTGTGTCACTCTGCAGTTACACCTCTTAAACACTAGAGTGGGGTGGAGTTTCTGTGAAGTGCTGTAAAGTTGAATTGTTTCAGAAACACACATTAAACATGGCTTACTAGCAACAATTTCAAACACAAGTACACAAATCGGCTCAATTATAACTCGCAGCATTCACAGACAAAACACTTGTCTTTATCTGGACACATTTTCCCAACAAATACAACATGCTAATGTTAATAGCACAAGCCTATGGCATTTTACATTGTATAAATAAGCCAAGAGGCTAGCAGAGATGTCCTCTACTTACTGTATGAAGCTAGGATAGATCAAACACAAGACTTTTTTTTTTTTTTGTGGAGGTTTTATTGCCTTCACACTTTATTGTTTCTTATCTGTGAAATAAAAGTAAATAAAAGCTTCATGTCCACTAAGGGAAATGGTTTCAGCATACAAAAATAGACAGGAGGTCTGCATTGCCACGACACGTTTACATTTTTGGGAAGGTGCACAGTAAGGCTACAGCATAGGGTACAGCGTAGCCTCTGCATTGACGGAGAGAGTCTGCCATAGATATGGCATAAAAATCCTGCTTGGGGGGGAAAATAGCAGGTCAGCAGTAGATGCCATATTCAAGAAGTATACACCATATATAAGCTGGGAAAATGAAGATTAATTTGATAAACTCTATAATAAATGTTGTATTCTGGTTAGGCGCCCATTATTACTGTGATAATCCTAGAGGTCACAATAGGTCATTTAGTGCATTGAGGTCATTTAAAAAAATGGTCTCATTAAAATAGTCAGTTATGGGGTCTTACATCATCACAGATGAAAACAATTGGTCTCACTGGATCCACGAGTCTCAGCCATCCACTAATGTCCAATTTATGCAATCCTAAGACTGTTTAGGGACCCCAGTATGCAGAAATAGTCAAATAGGCTACACATAGGTGAGAACACATGTACTGCATGTGAAGAACTGCATGTTTACTGTATACCCTGAACCTTATCGGTGAAAAACTGAAAATGTTTACCTCTGCCTTAAGTAGCTTGTGAGGGGTCAAACTAGAGGTTTTCAGGATTCGGAATTGATTGCAAGCATTTGTTTTGCACCAAAACCACTCCTTGGTGGAAAAAAGGGCCACGCCTAGTTTACATGTAAATTTTAAAAGTAGCTTTATTGATTTATTTCAATATCTCGAATACTAGTTGGAAAACAATACTGCTCTACAATGTCAAATGTCTCAGGGGTCGAGGTCTGAGTCTTCTCCAGACATCATTATGGATACAGTTCTTGCATGTAATGCCTCTACAACTTCTGCATGCAAGTGAGATACACTTGACAACATTCTTCTTGCAGCTGCACTGCTGGTTGTGGCAATCTCCATTACAATTACAGTTTGTGAACTGGAGTAGCTACTCAGGAGCCATGGGGTCTAGTGTTGGAGCCAGCTCATAATCATGAACTCTACAATTCCTTTATAGTCCCTGGGGTCCAAAGACATACTCTGCAGAAGCATGGGTCCAACAAACATGAACTTTCACCAGAGAGAGCGGTGACTGCGTCCCGTAAGATTCTAAAGCCCAACCCTGTTCTTTTTTCCTGAATCTAACCACATACTTTTGTTGCCTAAACCTAACCATGTGAATTCGCGGTTTGTACCGACGTAAATTTCCTGTGAAAACAGAAGTGTATCTTGAAAGAAGACAAAGCATGTAACAGGCAGAACTTGACACAGTGTCCAAGAACATCAACAACCAACACATCCAGGGAACCTACATCATACGTGGACATAGAAAGTCCATGAGTTCTGATAATATTTGTAGTATTTGTGGACAATCATTACATTCTTTTAATTTAGAACCCTAACTATACAGTGTATTATTAAGTAAAATCAAAACATACCACAAAAGGTCAATGGATCTGTACAATGTAGCAAATAAAGAAGAATCCTCCTCCAAATTGCCAGTAATCAGCTGGATCTTTGATTCATCTGGGGGTGGGGGAGGGAGAAAAGGACACAGATTCATGGAAAAGTCCTTACTGTAAAACGTAGTTGTTGTTTTTTTTACCATTTCTTTAAACAACCTTATTTTATATTTATTTTGTATCTTTCAAACTGAAATAAATTTAAACAACCTTATTTTATATTTATTTTGTATCTTTCAAACTGAAATAAAAGAAGGATAAGGCTGATTGTTTATGAGTGAAAAGACATGTCAGGAGTAAGATTCAAACCCGTAATTCCCACAGGGGAGTCAATTAACATAACCTCCAAACTATCTAGCTACTAGTAAGATTACAAAAACAGTCATGCCCAGAAACAGCAAACTCGTCATACTTCCTTTAAAGGAGTAGTTCACTTTGAATGAAAATTCAATTATTATATACTCACCCTCATGCCGATGAAAGGTCAGGTGAAGTTTTTCGGTCCCTAAGACACTCCTGGAGTTTCACTGGAAACCAGTGTTGTAGCATTTTCCCAAACAACTGCTGTAAACAGGGAAGTTTCAAACATAAAAAATAACTTCAAAAAACCAGGGAAGTTTCAAACATAAAAAATAACTTCAAAAAACACAAAATGCCTCCATACTGTTTGTCTGGTGTAATCCAAGTCTCTTGAAGCCCCAAAATGCCAAGTTGACTTGAAAAGACAACTTTTACACTGTGTTTTTAGCCGAAATCCTCAGGTTCTTCGCTCTGATGGAGTACACGTGAACACAGCTACCAGGTAAAAACTACAGCGAGGATTTAGGCTAAAAACATGGTGTAATTGGTTGTCCCCATGTACTTGACAAAAAGGCAGTAGTGGAGGAAGTATTCAGATCCTTCAGTGCAGTAAAGTATTAATAATACCACACTCTTAACAAGAATGTGTCAATATTAACACAACATGTGTTGAATTTCTACACATCAATGAGTTTAACACAACATGTGTTGAATTTCTACACATCAATGAGTTGAATTTGGGATAACACGTGTTATGTTAATTTTGACACATTCAGTGTGTTAATATATCAACACAGTGACTGTGTCACATAGATTAACACAGAGATGTGTATAATGTGTAAGTACTAACACATTCATGTGTTGATACATAAAACTTATATTAACACATTCATGTGTTACTCAAA
>NC_065514.1:17092307-17092472 GCF_006386435.1 Epinephelus moara | reverse complement strand
CAACACAGTGCTGTGTCACATAGATTAACACAGAGATGTGTATAATGTGTAAGTACTAACACATTCATGTGTTGATACATAAAACTTATAATAACACATTCATGTGTTCTTCAAAATTACACAGTGATCGAACACAAGCTTGTGTTACTCTAAACAAATGGCAGA